>NW_027411977.1:215455678-215630023 GCF_047663935.1 Musca autumnalis | reverse complement strand
CCATAAAACGTGGATTTTTTAAAGAATATTTTCCACCAGCCATTATGCCATAAAACGTGGATTTTTTAAAGAATATTTTCCACCAGCCATTATGCCATAAAACGTGGATTTTTTAAAGAATATTTTCCACCAGCCATTATGCCATAAAACGTGGATTTTTTAAAGAATATTTTCCACCAGCCATTATGCCATAAAACGTGGATTTTTAAAGAATATTTTCCACCAGCCATTATGCCATAAAACGTGGATTTTTTAAAGAATATTTTCCACCAGCCATTATGCCATAAAACGTGGATTTTTTAAAGAATATTTTCCACCAGCCATTATGCCATAAAACGTGGATTTTTTAAAGAATATTTTCCACCAGCCATTATGCCATAAAACGTGGATTTTTTAAAGAATATTTTCCACCAGCCATTATGCCATAAAACGTGGATTTTTTAAAGAATATTTTCCACCAGCCATTATGCCATAAAACGTGGATTTTTTAAAGAATATTTTCCACCAGCCATTATGCCATAAAACGTGGATTTTTTAAAGAATATTTTCCACCAGCCATTATGCCATAAAACGTGGATTTTTTAAAGAATATTTTCCACCAGCCATTATGCCATAAAACGTGGATTTTTTAAAGAATATTTTCCACCAGCCATTATGCCATAAAACGTGGATTTTTTAAAGAATATTTTCCACCAGCCATTATGCCATAAAACGTGGATTTTTTAAAGAATATTTTCCACCAGCCATTATGCCATAAAACGTGGATTTTTTAAAGAATATTTTCCACCAGCCATTATGCCATAAAACGTGGATTTTTAAAGAATATTTTCCACCAGCCATTATGCCATAAAACGTGGATTTTTTAAAGAATATTTTCCACCAGCCATTATGCCATAAAACGTGGATTTTTTAAAGAATATTTTCCACCAGCCATTATGCCATAAAACGTGGATTTTTTAAAGAATATTTTCCACCAGCCATTATGCCATAAAACGTGGATTTTTTAAAGAATATTTTCCACCAGCCATTATGCCATAAAACGTGGATTTTTTAAAGAATATTTTCCACCAGCCATTAGGCCATAAAACGTGGGTCTTTTAAAATTATTTTTAAATTATTTCCACAAACAATTGAAAAGCGTGAATATTTTTCAAGCACCCCACAGAACAATAAACCTGGATTTTTTAAAGAATATTTTCCAAGGACCCACAGACTACAAATCGTGGATTTTTTATGAGCTCCTCCTACATTAGTTGGACAAGTTGTGGGTCCCTCCTATATTAGTTGGACTACTTGTGTGATTTTCCTATAGTAGCTCTTATGTGCTCCTCCTATATTAGTTGGACAACTTATATTAGTGGGACCATTTAGTGATTTTCCTATATAAGCCGGACCTCTTCTGAACTTCTTCTATACTAGTCGGACCTCTTCTGAACTCCTTCTATGGTGGTCGGCGCTCATATGAGCTCTTCTTTTAGTAGTTGGACCTTTTATGAACCTCCCCTATAAAAGTCGGACCTTAAAGGAACTCCTCCTATACTAGCTGCACTTTAAATGCGCTCCGCCTGAACTAATCAGACATCTTATGATCCGCTTCTGCATTAGTCGTACCTCCTATGAGCTTCTCTTTTACTAGTCGAACCTCCTATGAGATTCTCTTATACCACTCGCAACTTTTATGAACTTCTCCTATTTTAAACGGACCTCATTTGAGCCCGTCCTTTACTAATCGAAGCAGTTTCGGGCTTCTTCTATAACTGATAGACCTCTTATGATCTTCTAATATACTAGTCAAACCTCTTATGACCTCCTCCTATGTTAGTCGAATTTTTTATGAGCTCCTTCTATATTAATCGGACCAGTACTAGCTCCTCCTATACAAGTCGGACCTCTTATGACCTCCGCCTATAGCAGTCGGACTTCTTATGACCTCCTACTATTATAGTCGGACCTTTTATAAGCTCCTCCTATAGTAGTCCGACCTTTTATGAGCTCCTCCTATAGTAGTCGGACCTCTTATGAGCTCCTCCGATAGCAGTCGGACCTCTTATGAGCTCCTCCGATAGCAGTCGGACCTCTTATGACCTCCTACTATTGTAGTCGGACTTTTTATAAGCTCCTCCTATAGTAGTCGGACCTCTTATGAACTCCTCCTATACTAGTCAGAACCCTTATGAGCTCCTTCTTCTTCTTCTCTACCTAGCAGACCACTTAGGAGCTCGTCCTATACTAATCGGACCACTTATGAGTTCACTCAATACTAGACGGACGTCTTTTGAAATTTTTTCCTTTAATAACACTGTGAACCAAAATCGATTTGTTGTCAATGAGAGCCGTACCTAAAATTTTCTGCCCGACATTTTTGCAGAAAATTTCGAAGCTGAAAAACGTCATTTTGTGGTACTTTTATAGCGGCTCTTAAAATATAGGATGAAAAGGACATTGAAGGAAGCGAGTTAGAAGGTCGAAGTTCTCTACGAAAATAATCCTCATCCGATTTGACTAAAGACATGTCATCTTAAATATAAGCTTAAACAACCCTGACTTTGAGCTCCATTTTGTTGCACGGTGTAATCGGACCTCTTTAGAACTTTTCCCTTAATAATGGGACCTCTTATGTGTTCCTCCTATATTAGTCGGATGCCTTATGAGCTCTTCCTATCTTAACCGGACCTCTCATGAGCTCATCCAATACTTGTCTGTCCTTTTATAAGCTTCTCCTAGATTCTCCTATACTAGTGCTTCTCCTATACTACGCATACCTCTTATGTGCTCCTAATCCGGCCTCAGACACCTTATGTACTTTTTCTATACTATTCGGACCTCTAATGAACTACTTGGGAACTCCTCCTATACTAGTCTGACCTCTTATGACCTCCTACTATTGTAGCCGGAGCTTTTGTAAGCTCCTACTATTGTAGTCGGACCTTTTGTAAGCTCCTCCTATAGTAGTCGGACCTCTTATGACCTCCTCCAATAGTAGTCGGACCTCTTATGACCTCCTACTATTGTAGTCAGACCTTTCATAAGCTCCTCACATAGTAGTCGGACCTCTTATGAGCTCCTCCTATAGTAGTCGGACCTCTTATGACCTACTACTATTGTAGTCAGACCTTTTATAAGCTCCTCATATAGTAGTCGGTCCTATTATGAGCTCCTCCTATAGTAGTCGGATCTCTTATGAGCTCCTCCTATGGCAGTCGGACCTCTTATGACCTCCTACTATTGTAGTCAGACCTTTTATAAGCTCCTCATATAGTAGTCGGACCTCTTATGAGCTCCTCCTATAGTAGTCGGACCTCTTATGAGCTCCTCCTATAGCAGACGGACCTTTTATGACCTCCTCCTATAGTAGTCGGACCTCTTATGAGCTCCTCCTATAGTAGTCGGACCTCTTATGAGCTCCTCCTATGGTAGTCGGACCTCTTATGAGCTCCTCCTATAGTAGTCGGACCTCTTATGAGCTCCTCCTACGCTAGTCAAACCTCTTATGAGCTGCTTCGATATTAGTCGGACCTTTAGGAGTTCCCTCCATATTATTCGATCCTTTAGCCCGTGCTTTACTATTTGTTCTCCAATTAGGTTCTCCAATACTTGTCTGTCCTCTTATGAGATCCTCCTATACTAGTCAGACCTCTTATGAGCATCTCCTACACTAGTCGGACCTCTTATTAGCTACTCTTATACTTCTTATGAACATCTCGGGAGATGCTTATATTAAATTCGAACCTCTTATGAGCTTCTCCGGTACTAGTCAGACCACTTTCATTATTAATTCTCATGTCAAAAAGTCGCTGATTTCATCTTTTGTGAAATCGAAGAATTGTCATCACTGTTAATCACCAAATACTATCTCTAACTGTGTTTTATTATATTTGTTTTGGGGGATAGCCCGATATTGCACCTACACACACACATATGTATGTATATAACACGATGAGTCAAGCCAAAGTTTGAAGAGTCAATCTAAACAAGAATGAATGTGTTTTTGGATGGGAGATGATCATCATTATCATGATGTTGATTATTGTTATTATTACTTTTTATGAGTCCTATTGAAGAAGAGTTTGCCTGTGGCAGCCTGGTGGTGCATGATTGATTTGGATTGTCTTTTAAATGTTATATCCCCCATTATCGTTGTTGCTGTTTTTGTTGTTTTTGCAGTCACTACACTATAGTGGCGCTCGCTACAGCACCCAGTTACAATAATAGCATTCTTTGTTGTTGTTGTTGATTGCTTTGTTCGTGTTTTTTTTCTGTCTTTCTTTTTGTTTGTATACGAGTCTCTTTGCGGTACGATTACCTTTTGGCCTCGGCATTCAAAAAGTAAAAACTTTATATAGTGTTATGTATGTAGTTGTTTTGTTCGTTGTGCAGTTTACTCGTTCGAGTTGTTTCTTTTGTTTCACGGAACGACACAACACGACACCACCTCACCACAACCGAGCACAATCTCCTACTATTTTACAATGGGAAAAAACAAACGGAGCCAATGAATGTGGATTTGTGTGTGGGTTACAGTTGGATGGGTGGTTGGTATTGTTGTGTTTGATTTTGTGTTTCTTTGTTCTCCAGCAATACTCTCCCGTAATCAATTGTTATTTTAAAGGGGGCCGGGGGAGAGGAGAGGGGAAGTTCACTGTTGTGTTCAATGGTATTTTGTGTGGTATAGGTTAAGAACAGACTACCCCATCATTGTGTTTGAAATGTACAATATACATATTTTTGGACAATTCTCTGCTCTCTTCTCCCCGCCCTGCTGTTGCATGTTACATTTTGTTTGTGCAAAAAACTTACAACATTTGTATTTAATTTCATTTCCTATCAAAACGTTTGCCTCCGACTATTTTTTTCCTCTTATCATTCTATTATTCTCCTAGATTGGTTACTGTGTTTTCTATTATCACTTGCATTCTCTTCTCTCACTTGAATTTAGGGTGGGGTTGTTTTTGTTAGATTTAGGGTTTATGGACTTTCGATGCAATTTTTGTTTTTCTTTTTGTTGGGGGGGGGGGGGGGGGGGGGTATGGCATGTGTAGCTGAGTTGGTTTTTGTGCAAAACTTTTACGCCGGCATAGATAAACAAGCAACCGGCAGTTTGACAGTCGGGTGCCTGACTGCCTGTCTGTCAGTCATAGTCGCTACACACACACACATTTCAACAGCTTTGTATTTGTTGTTGTCTTCAATTGAATTTGTTATTTTATTAGGCACGTTTCTTTTCTTCTATCAACTTCCGAAAAAAGTTCTATTGTTGTGTGTTATTTCCGATTCCGAGTGGGGCAATCGAGAGAGGGAGAGAAAAACAAGAGAAACAATAGCATAGCAGCTGTTTTGAGATATTTGTTGCAAACAAAATAGAATAGGTAGAACCATAGACTAATTAATGTAGAGACAAAGAATGGCTCTCACCATTTATCTGCGGCGAAATAGATGTCGTTTACGCATGTTTGTGGTTTGAGTGACAGCTACTTGTTTCACTCAAGCGAAAACTCCTAAAAATATTAACATTTACGAACTATATGCCTATCAAAAAGAGTGGCATAGTTAATTTCATATGTAAACTACATTTTAAATTGGCGAAGTTTGCAAACAAAGACCCTAATTGGTTGAAAAACAAATAAATTGTTTTCGAAGTTGAGTCATTTGACTAGCCCCAGTCTGGCTTGAGTCAGATGACTAGCCCCAAATCGATTCGTGCGACATCTGGTTGAGAATGAAAAATGAGAGCGTTCGTAGTCTCTACTTAATTAGTCTATGGTAGAACATCAAGGTTAAAACATTTTATTAGGAGTTTTGTGGGATTCGGGAAAAGCAAAAAGGGGATCAGAATAATAAATAAAGAGCTCATAAGACGTCTCACTATTATAACAGAAGCTCAGGAAGAGGTTCTAAGAGGTCTCAATAGTAAAGGAGGAGCTCATTAGAGGTCTTATTTGTACAGAAGGACCTTAGAAAAGGTCTGAGGGAGCTCATAAGTAATGGAGAACCTCATAAGAGGTCTTATTTGTAAAGAAGGACCTTAGAAGAGGTCTGACTAGTAAAGGAGGAGCTCATTAAAGGTCCTATTTGTAAAGAAGGACCTTAGCAGAAGTCTGGCTAGTAAAGGAGGAGCTCATAAGTGGTCTTATTTGTAAAGAGGGACCTTAGAAGAGGTCTGACTAGTAATGTAGGGGCTCATAATAGGTCTTATTTGTGCAGAAGGACCTTAGAAGAGGTCTGGGGGAGCTCATAAGTAATGGAGCAGCTCATAAGAGGTCTTATTTGTACAGAATGACCTTAGAAGGGGTCTGACTAGTAATGGAGGATCTCATAAGTGGTCTTATTAGTAAAAATGGACCTTAGAAGAGGTCTGACTAGGTCTTATTTGTAAAGAAGGACCTTAGAAGAGGTCTGACTAGTAATGGAGGGGCTCATAAAAGGTCTTATTTGTAAAGAAGGATCTTAGAAGAGGTCTGATTAGTAATAGAAGGGCTTATAATAGGTCTTATTTGTACAGAAGGACCTTGGAAGAGGTCTGACTAGTAACCAAGGATCTCATAAAAAGTCTTATTTGTAAAGAAGGACCTTAGAAGAGTTCTGACTAGAAGGACTTTAGAAGAGGTCTGGGAAAGCTCATAAGTAATGGAAGAGCTCATAAGCGGTCTTATTAGTAAAGATGAACCTTAGAAGAGGTCTGACAAGTAATGGGGGCTCATAATAGTCTTATTTGTAAAGAAGGACCTTAGAAGAGGTCTGACTAGTAATGGAGGGGCTTATAATAGGTCTTATTTGTAAAAAAAGACCTAGGAAGAGGTCTGACTAGTAACGGAGGAGCTCATAAAAGGTCTTATTTGTAAAGAAGGACCTTAGAAGAGTTCTGACTAGAAGTACTTCTAAAGTCTGGGAAGGAGGAGCTCATAAAAGGTCTTATTAGTAAAGATGGACCTTAGAATAGGTCTGACTAGTAATGGGGAGTCTCATAATAGGTCTTATTGGTAAAGAAGGACCTTAGAAGTGGTCTGACTAGTAATGGAGGGGCTCATAATAGGTCTTATTTGTAAAGAATGACCTTAGAATAGGTCTGACTAGTAACGGAGGAGCTCATAAAAGTTCCTATTTGTAAAGCAGGACTTTAGAAGAGGTCTGGCTAGTAATGGAGGGGCTAATAATAGGGCTTGTTTGTAAACAAGGACCTTAGCAGAGGTCTGACTAGTAACGGAGGAGCTCACAAAAGGTCTTATTTGTGCAGAAGGACCTTAGAAGAGGTCTGGGGGAGCTCATAAGTAATGGAGAAGCTCTTAAGAGGACTTATTTTGTAAAAAAGGACCTTAGAAGAGTTCTGACTAGAAGGACTTTAGAAGAGGTCTGGGAAAGCTCATAAGTAATGGAGGAGCTCATAAGCGGTCTTATTAGTAAAGATGGACCTTAGAAGAGGTCTGACTAGTAATGAGGGGCTTATAATAGGTCTTATTTGTACAGAAAGACCTTAGAAGAGGTCTGACTAGTAATGGGGAGACTCATAATAGCTCTTATTGGTAAAGAAGGACCTTAGAAGAGGTCTGACTAGTAACGGAGGAGCTCATAAGAGGTCTTATTAGTAAAGATGGACCTTAGAAGAGGTCTGACTAGTAATGGGGGGTTCATTATACGTATTATTTGTAAAGAAGGACCTTAGAAGGGGTCTGACTAGTAATGGAGGAGCTCATAAGAGGTCTTATATGTATGTACAGAAGGACCTTAGAAGGGGTCTGACTAGTAATGGAGGGGCTCATAAGAGGTCCAATTTGTAAAGAAGGCCTTAGAAGGGGTCTGACTAGTAATGGAGGAGCTCATAAGAGGTCCAATTTGTAAAGAAGGACTTTAGAAGAGATCTGACTAGTAATGGAGGGACTTATTATAGGTCTTATTTGTACAGAAGGACCTTAGAAGGGGTCTGGCTAGTAACGGAGGAGCTCATAAGAGGTCCAATTTGTAAAGAAGGACCTTAGAAGAGATCTAACTGGTAATGGAGGTGCTCATAAGAGGTCTTATATGTACAGAAGGATCTTAGAAGAGATCTGACTATTAATGGGGCAGCTCACAAGAGGTCCAATTTGTAAAGAAGGACCTTAGAAGGGGTCTGACAAGTAATGGGGGAGTTCATAAGAGGTCCCATTTTTAAAGAAGGACTTTAGAAGAGGTCTGACAAGTAATGGGGGAGCTCATAACAGGGTCTTATTTGTAAAGAAGGACCTTAGAAGAGGTCTGGGGGAGCTCATAAGTGGCCTTATTTGTAAAGAAGAACCTCAGAAGAGATCTGACTAGTAATGGGGGACCTCATAAGAGATCCTATTTGTAAAGAAGGACTTTAGAAGAGGTCATAAGTAATAGAGGAGCTCATAAGAGGTCTTATTTGTACAGAATGAACTTAGAAGAGGTCTGGGGGATCTCATAAGTAACGGAGGATCTCATAAGTGGACTTATTTGTAAAGAAGGAGTTTAGAAGAGGTCTGACAAGTATTGGGGGAGCTCATAAGAGGTCCCATTTTTAAAGAAGGACTTTAGAAGAGGTCTGACAAATAATGGGGAAGCTCATAACAGGGTCTTATTTGTAAAGAAGGACCTTAGAAGAGGTCTGGGGGAGCTCATAAGTGGTCGTAAATATTTGTAAAGAAGGGCCTTAGAAGAGGTCTGGGGGAGCTCATAAGTGGTCTTATTTGTAAAGAAGGACCTCAGAAGAGATCTGACTAGTAATGGGGGAGCTCATAAGAGGTCTTATATGTACAGAAGGACCTTAGAAGGGGTCTAACTAGTAATGGAGGAGCTCATAAGAGGTCTTATTTGTTAAGTAGGACGTTAGATGAGATCTGACTAGTAACGGGGGAGCTCATAAGAGGTCCAATTTTTAAAGAAAGACTTTAGAAGAGGTCTAGCTAGCAATGGAGGAGCTCACTAGTGGTCTTATTTGTACAGAAGGACCTTAAAAGGGTCTGACTAGTAATTAAGGATGTCATAAGAGGTCTTATTTGTAAACATGGGCCTTAGAAGAGTTACGACTTTTAAAAAATTAAGTCAATATTAATCCGATCAATAATGAAGAGCTCAGAAGATGTCCGACTAGTAAAGGAGGATGTCAATAGAGGTTTGACTAACAATGGAGGAGTTCATTTAAGTTCTGTCTAGTAAAAATGAACTTCAATACAGTTCTGGCTAGTAAAGAAGGACTTCTATAGAGGTCTTACTGGTAAGAGAAAACCTTATAGGAGGAGGCTCTCAGAAGAAATACTACTAGTATAGGAGGAGCTCAGAAAAGGTACGACTAGCAGAGGAGGATCTCAGTAAAGGTCTGAATAATACTGGATGAGATCATTTAAGGTCTGACTAGTAAAACTGGAGCTCTGACTAATAAATGAGGACTCTAATAGAGGTCTTAAGGGAGCAGCTCATAAGAAATCCGACTAGTGAAGAAGAATCTCAATAGAGGTGTGAGTTCTAAAGGAGAATTGTTCATAGAGATCGGACTAGTAATGGAGGAGTTCAGTGGAGATCAGAATAGTAATGGAAGAGCTCATTTTGTTTATTATTAGTAAAGGAGGACATCAATGGAGGTCTAAGTACTATTAGAGAATCTCATAAAAAGTCCGTCTAGTAAAGGAGGACCTCAATAGAGGTCTGACTAATAATGGATGAACTCATTAGGGTGTGTCTAGTGAAGGGGGACTTCAATAGTAGTCTGACTAGTAATGGAAGAGTTGAGTAGAGTTTGGACTAGTAATGGAGGAGCTAACAATATGTCCGACTAGTAAAGAAGGAAGTCACAAGATGTCTAACAAATAAGGAAGGACCTTGAAAAAAGTTTGACCGGTAATGAAGGATTGAGGGAGCTTACAAATGCTTATAAGAGGTATGATTAGTAAAGGAGCACCTCATTTGGTGCCAGACTAGAACTAGTAAAAGCGGTGCTTATAAAAGGTCTAATTAGTAATGGAGAAGCATATTTAAGGTCTGAATACTTAAGCAGGACCTCAATAGAGGTCTAAAAAGTCATGGAGGAGCTCCGAATAGTAAAGGCGGAGCTCAGAAGAGGTGTGACTAGTAAACGAGGATCGTAGAAGAGGCCTGACTAGTAAAGAAGGATCTCAGAAGGTGTCTGACTGGTAAGACATAACTAGTAAATGAGGACATAGAGCCCTAACTAATAGCGGAAGAGCTCATAAATAGTCCGACTAATAAAGGAGGACCTTAAATTAGGGCTGACTAATAATAGAGTATCTCAATAGAGGTATGACTAGTAATGAAGGACCTCAGAGACCCGACTAGTAGAGGAGGAAATCACAAGATGTCTGATAAGTTAGGCAGGAGCTTAAAAGATATTTCTATGAAAATATGGCCTGAAGATGTCTAATAAGTAAGGCAGGAGCTCTAGTAACAGAGGACCTGAATAGTGGTCTGATTGTAAAAGAGGAGCCAATATCAGGTCTGACAAGTAAAAATACACTTGCCATGTGCGACTAATATAGGAAAAGCTAGTAAAAAATTCTACCTATACAGGATAAGGTCCAACTAATAGAGCAGGAGCTCCTAAGAGGACCACTTGTGGAAAAAAGCTCAAAGTAGCTACTAAAAGTATACACTTGATGACGCTCCATGGTGCGCACGAATGTTCATCCATTTTTACAACTTCTATTGTTAAAATACAGAAGTTAAAATATTTATAGATTTTTGTCCTCCAGCGCACAGCTTCTACTGCAAGTATGCCAGCCATTCATTCGATTCGCAAAACAACAACGAAACAACAACACAATAAGAAATGAATAATAAAACACAATAATAAAAGGAACACAGAAGTATATATTCATCTGTGTGAATGATATAAATATGCGGACCATATACAACATCTCGGCAGGCTCTATAAACAGAATAAAAATAAATAGAAGCTCTTTATTGTATTTAAAAAACGGAGCTATGCCAGAGTAAGCGTTGGGTAGGTAGCTAGCTGCACTTATATACTTACACACTCAATTGTATAGCAACACATTCTGCCGCACATAGAGTATGTGAAATTACGTAGAGCCTTAATGTACTCCAAACGACGAAACACCTTCACTATTGTGGCCCCAAAAGGAGGAAAACAAAAAAACGAACAAACGAACGAAACGAAAAAATACAGTCATTCAACAGCAACAACAACTACAACTCACATCTTTGTTTTTTACACTTCTCCCAAAAAAAAAAAGAAGAGATGCAACCGAACTTTTTTTTCGGCATGCATGCAAAGTGCATGAAATTCTGTATTGGAATTCGGGGTGATTTTGGTGTTGTTGTATGGGGAGTTGCAGATTTTAATGTCACAGCGATCTGCGGTGTCTTTTGTAACATTTATTCAATTATAGCCCCGGATGGATGATGAGTTCGTTCGTTGTTATTGAATCAAGGTGGCATTATAGCGAAATAATGCAATTACCAAATGATAATGGAGGACCACAAAGAATGGCGCCCAATTATAATGCATGCATTTCTTTTCGAGGAGATAATCTCATTATAAAGGCGTTTGGAAGCGGGGAGGGGGCGGCTCGTAAAGATGCCGAAAAGTAGAGGAGAAACCCGTGAGTAGTCCTATTAGTTTTGGGGAGTTCATAAGTGGCCCGACTATTATAGAAGAAGCTCATAAGATGTTAGACTACTAGAGGAGGAGGTCCCAAAGGTCAGACCAATAAAGAGGGAGCTCATAAGAGATCGGACTAGTAGAGTAGGAGGTAATAATAGGTCAGACTATTAGATAATGATCTTAAAAGAGATCTGACTACTAGAGGAGGACGTTATAAGACGTCAGACTACTAGAGAAGGAGTTTATAGGAGGTCAGACTAATAGAGGAGTAGGTCAAATAGGTCAGACTACTAGAAAAGGAGCGCTTAAGATGTTAGACTACTAGCGGAGGATTTCATAATAGGTCAGACTACTAGAGGAGTAGATCCTTATAGGTCAGACTACCAGAGCTCATAAGCTCAGGTCATAATAGGTCAGACTAGTAGAGAAGGAGCCCATAAGAGGTCTGACTACTAGAGGAGGATGTCATAATATGCCAAGCTACCAGAACATCAGCTCATACGAGGTTTGGCTAGAGGATGAGGTCATAATAGGTCAGACTGCTGGAGAATGAGCTCGTAAGAAGTTCGGCTACTAGAGGAGAAGTTCATAATTTGTCAGACTACTAGAGAAGGATATCATAAGAGGTCAGCAAATATAGAAGGTGCTCATAAGAGGTCAGACTACTAGAGGAGGAGGTCTAATAGGTTCAACTACTAGAGAAAGAGCTCGTAGGAGGCCAGACTGGTAAAGGAGGAGCTCATAACAGGTCTGGCTACTAGAGAAGGAGCTCATAAGCGTTCAGACTACTAGAAAAGGAGCTCATAAGATGTTGGACTACAAGAGGAAGAGGTCATAATAAGTCAGGCTAGTAGAGAAGGAGCTCATAAGAGGTCTGACTAATAGTGGAGGAGGTCCCAATAGGTCAGACCTTTAAAGAGGGAGCTCATAAGAGGTCAGACTAGTACTGTAGGAGGTCATAATAGGTCAGACTATTAGAGAATGATCTTAAAAGAGATCTGACTACTAGAGGAGGAGGTTATAAGACGTCAGACTACTAGAGAAGGAGCTTATAAGAGGTCAGAATACTAGAGGGGTAGGTCAAATTGGTCAGACTACTAGAAAAAGAGCTCATAAGATGTTATACTACTAGAGGAGTAGATCCTTATAGGTCAGACTACCTAAGCTCATAAGCTCAGGTCAGACTACTAGAAAAGGAACTCATAAGAGGTCTGACTACTAGAGGAGTAGGTCATAATAGGCCAGACTACCAGAGCAGGAGCTCATACGAGGTTCGACTAGAGGATGAGGTTCTTATACGTCAGACTACTAGAGAAGGAGCTCGGAAGAAGTTCGGCTACTAGAGGACGAGGTCATAATTGGTCAGACTACCAGAGAAGGATCTCATAAGTGGTCAACAAATATAGGAGGTGCTGATAAGGGGTAAGAATACTAGAGGAGGAGGTCTAATAGGTTAAACTACTAGAGAAAGAGCTCGTAAGAGGTCAGACTTGTAAAGAAGGAGGTCATAATAGGTCAGACTGGTAAAGGAGGAGGTCATAATAGGTCAGACTGGTAAAGAAGGAGGTCATAATAGGTCAGACTATTAGAGAATGATTTTTAAAGAGATCTGACTACTAGAGGAGGAAGTTATAGGACGTCAGACAACTAGAGAAGGAGCTTATAAGAGGTCAGACTACTAGAAGAGTAGGTCAAATTGGTCACACTGCTAGAAAAAGAGCTCATGAGATGTTAGACTACTAGAGGAGGAGGTCATAAGAGGTCAGACTAGTAGAGTAGGAGGTCATAATAGGTCAGACTATTAGAGAATGATTTTTAAAGAGATCTGACTACTAGAGGAGGAGGTTATAGGACGTCAGACAACTAGAGAAGGAGCTTATAAGAGGTCAGACTACTAGAAGAGTAGGTCATAATAGGTCAGACTAGTAGAGAAAGAGCTCATAAGATGTTGGACTACAAGAGGAAGAGGTCATAATAGGTCAGACTAGTAGAAAAGGAGCTCATAAGAGGTCTGACTACTAGTGGAGGAAGTCCCAATAGGTCAGACCTTTAAAGAGGGAGCTCATAAGAGGTCAGACTAGTAGAGTAGGAGGTCATAATAGGTCAGACTATTAGAGAATGATCTTAAAAAAGATCTGACTACTAGAGGAGGAGGTTATAATAGGTCAGACTACTAGAAAAGGAGCTCATAGGATGTTAGACTACTAGAGGAGGATGTCATAATAGGTCAGACAACTAAAGGAGTAGTTCCTTATAGCTCAGACTACCAGAGCTCATAAGCTCAGGTCAGACTAGTGGAAAAGGAGCTCATAATAGGTCAGACTACTAGAGGATGAGGTCATAATAGGTCAGACTACTAGAGAAGGAGGTCATAATTGGTCAGACTACTAGAGAAGGAGCTTATAAGAGGTCAGACTACCAGAGGAGGAGGTCATGAGAAGCCAGACTACTGGGAAGGACCTCATAACAGGTCAGACTACTAGAGAAGAAGCTCATAAGAGGTCAGACTGCTAGAGGAGGAGGTCATAATAGGTCAGTCTACAGGAAAAGGAGCACATAAGTGTTCCGACTTCTGCAGGAGAAGGTTATAATAAGCCAGACTACTAGAAAAGGAGCTCATAAGAGATCAGATTTCTAAAGGAAGAGTTCATAAGAGGTCACACTGCTAGAGGAGGAGTTCATAAGAGGTCAGACTACTAGAGGAGGAGGTCATAAGAAGCCATACTACTGGGAAGGAAGTCATAATAGGTCAGACTGCTACAGGAGAAGTTTAGAATAGGTCAGACTACTAGAGAAGGAGATCATAAGAGGTCAGACTACTAGAGGAGGGAACACAATAGGTGGGACTACTAAAAAGGAGCACATAAAAGGTCCGACTTCTACAGGAGAAGGTTATGATAGCTCAGACTACTGGAGAGGGACCTCATAGGAGGTCAGAAAACTATAGGAGGAACTCATAAGCGTTCAGACTACTAGAGAAGAAGGTCATAATAGATCAGACTACTACTGGAGTAGGTCATAAGATGTCAGACTACTAGAGTAGGAGCTTATAAGTGGTGGGACTACTAGACGAGGGGCTCAAACGAGGTCCGACTACTAGAAGAGGAGCACATACAAAGTCAGACTACTAGAGAAGGAACTCACAAGAGGTCAGACAACAAGAGGAGGAGCTCATAAGAGGCAAGACTACTGGGGAAAAGTTCATAAAAGTACGGTTATTGGAGGAGGAGCTCATGAGAGATCCGAATAGAATAGGAGAAGTTCGTAAGAGGTCTGGCTAGAATAGGAGGAGCTGCCCGAAGGTCCAACTAGTACAGGAGGAGTTCGTATGGGGTCCGACTGGTATAGGAGGAGTTCGTATAAGTTCCGACTAGTACAGGAGAAGCTCGTATGGGGTTCGAGTAGCATAGGAAGATCATTAGAGGACCGATTTTTATAGGGAGAGCCCATAAGAGGTCCGAGTAGTATAGAAGGAGATGGTAAGAGTTCCGACAAGTATCGGAGAACCGCATAAAAGTTCCGACTAGTGTAAGAGGAGGTCCGACTACTCATTAGAGGTTCGTCTAATACAGCAGCGACTCATAACAGTAACGAGTAGTGTAGGATAAGCTTGTAAGAGGTCCAACTGGTATCGGAATAGCACTTATGAGGTCCGACAAGTATAGTGGGATCTCTTAAGAGGTCTGACAGAAGGAGCTCATAAGAGGTCCGACTAGTATTGGAGGTGGTAATAAGATATACGTTGAACTTTTCTGTTGAAAAAATTTCATAGTCCGATGAACTTTTCCTGTATAGGAAAAAAATTCATCGTCCGATGAAAACTTTTCCTGTATAGGAAACAATGCATCGCCCAATGAACTTTTCCTGTATAGGAAACAAATTCATCGTCCGATGAACTTTTTGAACTGTTTAGGAAAACCTTAACTTTTCCTTTATAGGAAAAATTCATCTCCAATGAACTTTTCTGTATGAAAAAGTCTTCCCATTTATAGTTCATCATTCGTCCAAGAATTCAATTGATGTTCCTTAATTTTATTTTATAGAATTGTTTAAAGTCTCCTTGAATGCTGCTGCAGTTGCTGTTGTTGCTGTGGCGGCGTTGCTACGACTTGACCATAGCGCGAATAAAATGCATTATGGGATCAGAAAACAATATAAAGTAATGTTTGGCTCGAGAGAGGCGCGTGCGCTAATTTTGTTTTTTGTTGGGCTTGCAGTACATACATACATATGTACATCTCTTCTTCTACTTCAGTATACATATAAAAAGATTGCAGTAAATATGTGGTCATGGTTTTGGCGGGGAAAGGTGGGAAGAAGTAGCTGCGAGGAAATGAATTTTCGGCGCTTTTTTCCAACCGGCATTTTAAATGCAATCAATATACAATTTATATGGGTGCTCTCTTTCTCTCTCCCACTCACTCACTCTTTTTTGGCTGAGACTCATACCATAGGATTGGGGGGGCCTTTATGGGGACATGGGGACCTTGTGTTTGGGATTTCTCTTTTGCCAGTGGAGAGAGTTTTGCACACATTTTTTGAGAAACGGACATTGAGAGCACGCCGTGTGAATGCAATTTGCTTGGGTGCAGTAGTAACTTTACTCTTTTTTTGTTGGCTTGCTTTGGTTTCCTTGTCGATGCAGTGCATCCATCCATCCATCTCAAGTATGCAGTTTTTTGGCCAGCCAATTTTGTGTTGTTGTTGGTTTTTCTCTGAGTATCGCCTATTGATGCAAGTCTGTGTTTACGCCAGAGTAGAGTATGGAGCAAAAGAAGGCCATGATGAAGAAGATAACGCTCCTCTGGCTGCCCGTGTGTGTGTGTGCGTCTGTGTGTATAGTTTGTGTTGTTGCCTCTACTTTGCGCGGGCAATCTGCATCTTTTTTGCTTGATTTTTCATTTAGTACGTCGCTCACATTTCAACTGTTCGGTAGGGCATTTGCGTTGTTGTTTGTTACGTCGTTATAACGTTACGTTGGGCATTGTGCTCTGCTTTCTTTTTATTGTTCTGTTTGGTGTTTTTTTTTTGCATTTCGATTCAATTCGATTCTTCAGTTGTTACTGTATGAGATGTTGTGTTTACAGTTCATTTTTGGTTTTGTTGTATTGTGAGAAAATCTTGAAACACTACGAAAAAATGTCTTTGAAAAGTGTCTTCTTCTTTCTTATTTTTGGGGGGTTCTTCAAAAGAATGCGTGTGCGTAAATATATCAAGTGATTAAGAAGAGATTTTATTAAGACTTTTTTTCTCGAGGGGGTTTCCTGGACTTAAGAATGTATGAGTGTGATATTCATAAAAATAAAATAAAAATTGTGATAATGTTCGGTTATAAAGAATTGAGAATGCCTTTCCGATGACCATAAAAAAGGTCATCGACGATGACTTTTCCCATAGAAAAGTTCTTCGACGATGACTTTTCCCTTAGAAAAGATCATCGACGATGACTTTTCCCATAGATTAGGTCATCGTCGATGACTTTTCCCATAAAAAAGGTCACCGACGATGACTTTTCCCATAAAAAAGGTCACCGACGATGACTTTTCCCATAAAAAAGGTCACCGACAATGACTTTTCCCATAGAAAAGGACATCGATGATGACTTTTCCCATAGAAAAGATCATCGACGATGACTTTTCCCATAGAAAAGGACATCGATGATGACTTTTCCCATAGAAAAGATCATCGACGATGACTTTTCCCATAGAAAAGATCATCGACGATGACTTTTCCCATAGAAAAGATCATCGACGATGACTTTTCCCATAGAAAAGATCATCGACGATGACTTTTCCCATAGAAAAGATCATCGACGATGACTTTTCCCATAGAAAATATCATCGACGATGACTTTTCCCATAGAAAAGATCATCGACGATGACTTTTCCCATAGAAAATATCATCGACGATGATTTTTCTCATACAAAAGGCCAACGACGATGACTTTTCCCATAGAAAAGGTCAACGACGATGACTTTTCCTATAGAAAAGATCATCGACGATGACTTTTCCCATAGAAAAGATCATCGACGATGACTTTTCCCATAGAAAAGATCATCGACGATGACTTTTCCCATAGAAAAGATCATAGAACTTTTCCCATAGAAAAGATCATCGACGATGACTTTTCCCATAGAAAAGGACATCGATGATGACTTTTCCCATAGAAAAGGACATCGATGATGACTTTTCCCATAGAAAAGATCATAGACGATGACTTTTCCCATAGAAAAGGTCAACGACGATGACTTTTCCCATAGAAAAAGTCATCGACGATGACTTTTCCCATAGATTAGGTCATCGTCGATGACTTTTTCAATAGATAAGATCATCAACGATGACTTTTCCCATAGAAAAGATCATCGACGATGACTTTTCCCATAAAAAAGGTCACCGACGATGACTTTTCCCATAGAAAAGGACATCGATGATGACTTTTCCCATAGAAAAGGACATCGATGATGACTTTTCCCATAGAAAAGATCATCGACGATGACTTTTCCCATAGAAAAGATCATCGACGATGACTTTTCCCATAGAAAAGATCTTCGACGATGACTTTTCCCATAGAAAAGGTCATCGACGAAGACTTTTCCCATAGAAAAAGTCATCGACGATGACTTTTCCCATCGAAAAGGTCATCGACGATGACTTTTGAAAATATCCATTGGACGATGAACTTTTTTCCATAGGAAAAAAATGCATCGGCCAATGATTCTTTTTTCCATAGAAAAAATCCTACGGCCGATGACTCTGTTTTTTTTTTCTATGGAAAAAAAATCATCGGCCAATGACTCTTTTTTCCATAGGAAAAAAATTCATCGGCCAATGACTCTATTTCCCATAAGAAAAAAATTCATCGGCCAATGACTCTTTTTTCCATAGGAAAAAAATTCATCGGCCAATGACTCTTTTTTCCATAGGGAAAAAATTCATCGCCCGATGACTCTTTTTTCCATAGGAAACAAATTCATCGGCCTATGACTCTTTTTTCCAAAGGAAAAAAATTCATCGGCCAATGACTCTTTTTTCCATAGGAAAAAAATCATCGGCCGGTGACTCTTTTATCCATAGGAAAAAAATTCATCGGCCGATGACTCTTTTTTCCATAGGAAAAAAATTCATCGGCCGATGACTCTTTTTTCCATAGGAAAAAAATTCATCGGCCGATGACTCTTTTTTCCATAGGAAAAAAATTCATCGGCCGATGACTCTTTTTTCCATAGGAAAAAAATTCATCGGCCGATGACTCTTTTTTCCATAGGAAAAAAATTCATCGGCCGATGACTCTTTTTTCCATAGGAAAAAAATTCATCGGCCGATGACTCTTTTTTCCATAGGAAAAAAATTCATCGGCCGATGACTCTTTTTTCCATAGGAAAAAAATTCATCGGCCGATGACTCTTTTTTCCATAGGAAAAAAATTCATCGGCCGATGACTCTTTTTTCCATAGGAAAAAAATTCATCGGCCGATGACTCTTTTTTCCATAGGAAAAAAATTCATCGGCCGATGACTCTTTTTTCCATAGGAAAAAAATTCATCGGCCGATGACTCTTTTTTCCATAGGAAAAAAATTCATCGGCCGATGACTCTTTTTTCCATAGGAAAAAAATTCATCGGCCGATGACTCTTTTTTCCATAGGAAAAAAATTCATCGGCCGATGACTCTTTTTTCCATAGGAAAAATTCATCGGCCATTGACTCTTATTTCCATAGGGAAAAAATTCATCGACCAATGCCTCTTTTTTCCATAGGAAAAAATCCTTCGGCCGATGACTCTTTTTCCATAGGAAAAAACTCATCAGCCGATGACTCTTTTTCCATAGGAAAAAACTCATCGGCCGATGACTCTTTTTTCCATAGGAAAAAAATTCATCGGCCGATGACTCTTTTTTCCGTAGGAAAAAAATTCATCGGCCGATGACTCTTTTTTCCGTAGGAAAAAATTCATCGACCGATGACTCTTTTTTCCGTAGGAAAAAATTCATCGACCGATGCCTCTTTTTTCCATAGAAAAAAATTCATCGGCCGATGACTCTTTTTTCCGTAGGAAAAAATTCATCGACCGATGCCTCTTTTTTCCATAGAAAAAAATCCTTCGGCCGATGACTCTGTTTTTTTGCCTATGGAAAAAATAATCGGCCGATGACTCTTTTTTCCGTATTAAAAAAATTCATCGGCCGATGACTCTTTTTTCCATAGGAAAAAAATTCATCGACCGATGACTCTTTTTTCCATAGGAAAAAATTCATCGACCGATGACTCTTTTTCCATAGGAAAAAAATTCTTCGGCCAATGACTCTTTTTTCCATAGGAAAAAAAATCATCGGCCAATGACTCTTTTTTCCATAGGAAAAAAATTCATCGGCCAATGACTCTTTTTTCCATAGGAAAAAAATCATCGGCCGATGACTCTTTTTTCCATAGGACAAAAATTCATCGGCCGATGACTCTTTTTGCCATAGGAAAAAAAAAATCATCGGCCGATGACTCTTTTTTCCATAGGAAAAAAATTCATCGGCCGATGACTCTTTTTTCCATAGGAAAAAAATTCATCGGCCGATGACTCTTTTTTCCATAGGAAAAAAATTCATCGGCCGATGACTCTTTTTTCCATAGGAAAAAAATTCATCGGCCGATGACTCTTTTTTCCATAGGAAAAAAATTCATCGGCCGATGACTCTTTTTTCCATAGGAAAAGTCATTCATCGGCCGATGACTCTTTTTTCCATAGGAAAAGTCATTCATCGGCCGATGACTCTTTTTTCCATAGGAAAAGTCATTCATCGGCCGATGACTCTTTTTTCCATAGGAAAAGTCATTCATCGGCCGATGACTCTTTTTTCCATAGGAAAAGTCATTCATCGGCCGATGACTCTTTTTTCCATAGGAAAAGTCATTCATCGGCCGATGACTCTTTTTTCCATAGGAAAAGTCATTCATCGGCCGATGACTCTTTTTTCCATAGGAAAAGTCATTCATCGGCCGATGACTCTTTTTTCCATAGGAAAAGTCATTCATCGGCCGATGACTCTTTTTTCCATAGGAAAAGTCATTCATCGGCCGATGACTCTTTTTTCCATAGGAAAAAAATTCATCGTCCGATGACTCTTTTTTCCATAGGAAAAAAATTCATCGCCCGATGACTCTTTTTTCCATAGGAAAAAAATTCATCGGCCGATGACTCTTTTTTCCATAGGAAAAGTCATTCATCGGCCGATGACTCTTTTTTCCATAGGAAAAAAATTCATCGGCCGATGACTCTTTTTTCCGTAGAAAAAAAAAATATGCAGCGGCCGATGACCCTTTTTTCCATAGGAAGAAAAGTCAGCGGCCGGTGACTCTTTTTTCCATAGGGCAAAAAATTCATCGGCCCATGACTCTTTTTTTCCAAAGGAAAAAAAATTCATCGGTTGATGACTCTTTTTTCCATAGGAAAAAAATTCATCGGCCGATGACTCTTTTTTCCATAGGAAAAATTCTTCTTTTCCTTTGGAAAAAATTCCTCAAACCCATCTTAGTAACTTCTTGATGGCCTGGGTTATCACATGTAGCTGACCCTTGAAAACTTCTTCCTCAAGATCTGTGTATTCATGTGTCCTCTCTATTGCCTCTCTCGTTCTGTTTTGGTACTTAGTAGCCAGCAAACCCTGTTACTCCACCCTCAACCTGAATGTTGCTGCTTCTCATCAACATCGACAACATCATCATCAACCACGACGACGACAACAACGAAGTTGTCGTTTTTTTTTGTTGTTGCCTGGTTGAAAGTCGTCGTCGTCATCGTTCTTTTTCTTGTTATGGACTATGTATGCACGACGTCGAATACTTCAACGACGCGGATGATGATGATGGCAATGATGGGGTTGTGTGTTGGAGAGTATTCTGTCTTGTTGGTTTTTTGTGGATCCCCATACCCTGGCCCCCACACATATGCAGGCAGTGCATATACCTCCTGCCCATATTCCATATGGCTATATGATGGTGTGTGTTCGTATGTACGGATGGATGGTGCTGCTGCCGTTTGTAAATGATGATGATGTCTACTTGGTGTTCACTCTCTCTCGCTCTTCACTGCGCTTTCGTTCCTTTGCTGGCTTGCTTTGCTTTTTTGTTGTGCCTCCAATACGGCCGGCCATACAGCACACCAATATGAGACTCCGAGCAGTTTTGTGTGGTTCTTGAACATTTACAAAAGATTTTTGCTTATATTCATCTTTTTGGCCGTTTTCGGTGCGTTTCGCGTGGCGCTTGGTTTTACTTAATAAAAATTTTTCTTCTGTTCTGTTCAAAGCAATTTTTTTGATATTTTTACCTTCAGACACAAGAATTCTTCTTTGTCCGGGTTTTGCAAAGACGTGTTTTCTTGGTCCTTTTTCTTGGAGTTTCTTCTTGTTTTCGTCTTATTGTGGTGTGCCTTTGTGCGAGTGTGTGTGTGTTGAATGAACTCAAGTTTTAAGATGTTTTGTTGTTGCAATGACCACGATTTATTCTTATTCATTTTTTTAAGATAATTTTTGTTGTTCCAAAGAAGACAAAACATCTTTGTAAAGAAGATACAAAAAATGATTTTGGTGTGTAGATAAAAAGATTTGCAATTTTAGTTTGCTTATGTCTGTGTTACATGATTGAGTGAGTAGTGGAGGAGTGTGAATGTGTGAGTCCACGACTAACTTATATTTTTGTGTTATTGTTGTGTGCTAAGGTGAATTAGATCAATTCATTTGGCAATTCTAAACAATTGTCATTTCGTGGCGATGATGATGATGATGACGACAACAACAAGAAGATGATGATGTTCACATTAATAATAGAAAGTATCTAATATTTCTCTCTCTCCCGCTCTGGGGGCCTTTGGCATCCAAGAGTGTGGGAGATTAGAATTCACATTGTTTATGATTTGTTGTTGTTGCCGATTATGTGGTGTGTATAGAATAAATACTGTATTTTTGCCGCCGTTAAATTGTTTTTGTTCGGGCCAACGTTGAACTAAATGAACTTTTTGTTGACTATTTTCGCCAACCGGCAAAATAAACGTGACGTTGCTTTTTCGGCTTGCCGGGGTTGTGATAATAAATATTAAATACAAAAATAAGAAAAAAAAACAAAAATAAGAACACAAAATGTGCAGTGTTGTTATTAAAAGAAAAAAATAAAAAATATATTTCTAAAATGTGATAAGACAAAAAATAATAATAAAAAATAGGTATAAACATAAACAAAAATGTGAAATTTATTTAATAAAAAAATAAACAATTTTGTTGTTTATAAAAAAGGAAAAAATAATAAATAAAAACCAAACAACATATGAAAAAAGTGTTAATAAAAATGTGACTCAATATTGAAATGTGAATAAACTTAATGGACATTTTTGATAGTCCCAAATTAACAAGAAAACAAAAAAAAAACAAATAAAAAAAAAATGAAATAAAAAATTTACATACATTTTTTTATAACATAAACATTAATAAAAATATCAATTAAACAACTCCAGTTAGTTTTGTTGTTAAAATAAAAAAAAACTAAATAAAAATTTTGAATACATTTTTGATAACATACAAAATTAATAAAAGTATGAATTAAATAATTCCAATTAGTTTTGTTTGGAATTAAAAATATTAAAAAATTAATGTTGAAAAATAAACTGTTGTTATTTTTTGGAAATAAAATATAATCAATAATTATTAATAATTATAATTTTAATTGTGAAAACGAACGGTTATTTATTAACCAAAAACAATAAACACTGCAATACATAATAATAAAATTAATAAAATACGTAAAAAATTAAAAAAAAATTAGAACAAATATATGTATATAACAAATAAAATAAATATAAAAGAGTTAAAATTCACATGAAAAAGGCGCCAATAAAAAAGTGACGAACTTAATGGACCATTTTTATAGTTCCTGGCTAAATTTTGGAAATAAAATGTAATAAATAATTATTGCAATTTTAATTGTAAAAACGAATTAAAACCAACAAATATATAAAAATAAAATAATAAAATTAATATAAACAATCAATAAAATAAATATAAAATAGTTAAAATTCACCTGAAGAAGGCCCCCATAAAAAAGAGACAAACTTAATGGACTTTTTAGAGTTCGAAACTGAAAGGAAATTGTCTTAAAATATAATTTTTAAATAGTGATTTATTGCATAAAAAATAAAAAATAATTAATTCCAAGAATAATTTTTTCTTAGTGAAATAAAAAATGCTTGACCCATATCACGGATAGTATAGACGACCGACCTTTGATACAAATTTAAAGACGATCCAATAATATTTTTTTCATTAATTGGATTTTTCAAACAATATTTTTCCAATAAATGGGGATTTTTAAGGAGTATTTTTTTATCAAGCAACGTGGATTTTTTTTAAAGAATATTTTTTCCAAACGGGGATTTTTTAAAGAATATTTTTTAATAATTGTGGATTTGTTAAAAAATACTATTTTCAATAATCAAGGATTTTATTAAAGAATATTTTTTTTTTTCATTAATAAACTTGGATTTTTTAAGGAATATTCTTTCGATATTAAAAGTGGATTTTTTAAAGACTTTTTTTCATTACTAAAAGTGGATAGGGTAAGTGCACCAGAAGTCGGCACTTTAAGGATTCTCGTAACTTTAGCCGTATATCATTCCGAGTGTAAATGTCCAATCAAATTGAATTTAAGTTGTTATGATTCGTTATTTTGTGTAGTTTTAGATTATATAAACAATTTTTTTGATTATTCCTGTTCAACATGCAAAAATTACAATTTTAGTGAAATACTGTTTTTCACCAGTAGTCGGCACCATTACCCAATAGTCGGCATGATATGATCCAGTAGTCGGCATGTTATATTTAAATAAAGAAAACGAGCATACTTTATATTTTTTCTTAAATATTTTAAAGAACAATAGCTTAAGCATTAGTTATTTATACATTTCTAGTTTATTATATTCATTTCTATTGATTTTACTTCAAAAAATAAGGAAATTTAAACATATTGTTTAAATAAATTAGTTCGTACCTTTAAAGTATTTGTTTAGTATTTTTTTTTATAATTTTTAGCTAAAAGTAATCGATAAAAACCAACGTTTATAACCCCATGCCGACTTTAGGCATGGTTTTATATTTTTTTGTCCCTAAAGTCGGCATCAGCAAAAATTGCACAATTATAAATATTTTTACAAATTTCTTTTTCTAAAATGTTCTTTTAACTGTTCTCTACCTATACAACAAAAATGTTGTGGAGAATTTCTTCATTTTGATATAATTACAGAGCTTATAAGGTTAACATCTCCACTATTTTTTTCTTAAGAAACATGCATTTTCGGTTGTGGTGAAAACCCTTCACTGACAAAAACTTAAATTTCGATATAAAAATTGGTCCTAGCTCAATGAAACTTTATATAAACAATATTGTTAAAGCATTTTTAAGATTATTTTCCTATTTTGTTTTTTTAATTTTCAGTTATTTGAGTTCAAATTCAAAAGGTGCCGACTACTGGTACATGCCGACATTAGGTGCACTTACCCTATGTTATAGATTTTCTTCAATGAACCGTAATTTTTAAACGTGGATCTTTAAAGAATATTTTTCTAATAAACGGGGATATTTTAAAGAATATTTTTCCATTAATAAACGTGGGTTTAATATATAATAATTAATATTATATTTAATATTTAATTTAATTTATTTAATATATAATATTTTTTCATTATTAAACGTGAATTTTTAAAGAATATTTTTCCATTAATAAACGTGGATTTTTAAAGAATATTTTGCATTAATAAACGTGAATTTTTAAAGAATATTTTTTCATTAATAAACGTGGATTTTTTAAAGAATATTTTTTCATTAACCGACGTGGATTTTTTAAAGAATATTTTTTCATTAATAAACGTGGATTTTTTAAAGAATATTTTTTCATTAACAAATGTGGATTTTTTAAAGAATATTTTTTCATTAATAAACGTGGATTTTTTAAAGAATATTTTTTCATTAATAAACGTGGATTTTTTAAAGAATATTTTTTCATTAATAAACGTGGATTTTTTAAAGAATATTTTTTCATTAACCGACGTGGATTTTTTAAAGAATATTTTTTCATTAATAAACGTGGATTTTTTAAAGAATATTTTTTCATTAACAAATGTGGATTTTTTAAAGAATATTTTTTCATTAATAAACGTGGATTTTTTAAAGAATATTTTTTCATTAATAAACGTGGATTTTTTAAAGAATATTTTTTCATTAACAAATGTGGATTTTTTAAAGAATATTTTTTCATTAATAAACGTGGATTTTTTAAAGAATATTTTTTCATTAATAAACGTGGATTTTTTAAAGAATATTTTTTCATTAACAAATGTGGATTTTTTAAAGAATATTTTTTCATTAATAAACGTGGATTTTTTAAAGAATATTTTTTCATTAATAAACGTGGATTTTTTAAAGAATATTTTTTCATTAATAAACGTGGATTTTTTAAAGAATATTTTTTCATTAACAAATGTGGATTTTTTAAAGAATATTTTTTCATTAATAAACGTGAATTTTTAAAGAATATTTTTCCATTAATAAACGTGGATTTTTAAAGAATATTTTGCATTAATAAACGTGAATTTTTAAAGAATATTTTTTCATTAATAAACGTGGATTTTTTAAAGAATATTTTTTCATTAACCGACGTGGATTTTTTAAAGAATATTTTTTCATTAATAAACGTGGATTTTTTAAAGAATTTTTTTCATTAATAAACGTGGATTTTTTAAAGAATATTTTTTCATTAATAAACGTGGATTTTTTAAAGAATATTTTTTCATTAACAAATGTGGATTTTTTAAAGAATATTTTTTCATTAATAAACGTGGATTTTTTAAAGAATATTTTTTCATTAATAAACGTGGATTTTTTAAAGAATATTTTTTCATTAACAAATGTGGATTTTTTAAAGAATATTTTTTCATTAATAAACGTGGATTTTTTAAAGAATATTTTTTCATTAATAAACGTGGATTTTTTAAAGAATATTTTTTCATTAATAAACGTGGATTTTTTAAAGAATATTTTTTCATTAATAAACGTGGATTTTTTAAAGAATATTTTTTCATTAATAAACGTGGATTTTTTAAAGAATATTTTTTCATTAACAAATGTGGATTTTTTAAAGAATATTTTTTCATTAATAAACGTGAATTTTTAAAGAATATTTTTCCATTAATAAACGTGGATTTTTAAAGAATATTTTGCATTAATAAACGTGAATTTTTAAAGAATATTTTTTCATTAATAAACGTGGATTTTTTAAAGAATATTTTTTCATTAACCGACGTGGATTTTTTAAAGAATATTTTTTCATTAATAAACGTGGATTTTTTAAAGAATTTTTTTCATTAATAAACGTGGATTTTTTAAAGAATATTTTTTCATTAATAAACGTGGATTTTTTAAAGAATATTTTTTCATTAACAAATGTGGATTTTTTAAAGAATATTTTTTCATTAATAAACGTGGATTTTTTAAAGAATATTTTTTCATTAATAAACGTGGATTTTTTAAAGAATATTTTTTCATTAACAAATGTGGATTTTTTAAAGAATATTTTTTCATTAATAAACGTGGATTTTTTAAAGAATATTTTTTCATTAATAAACGTGGATTTTTTAAAGAATATTTTTTCATTAATAAACGTGGATTTTTTAAAGAATATTTTTTCATTAACAAATGTGGATTTTTTAAAGAATATTTTTTCATTAATAAACGTGGATTTTTTAAAGAATATTTTTTCATTAATAAACGTGGATTTTTTAAAGAATATTTTTTCATTAACAAATGTGGATTTTTTAAAGAATATTTTTTCATTAATAAACGTGGATTTTTTAAAGAATATTTTTTCATTAATAAACGTGGATTTTTTAAAGAATATTTTTTCATTAATAAACGTGGATTTTTTAAAGAATATTTTTTCATTAACAAATGTGGATTTTTTAAAGAATATTTTTTCATTAATAAACGTGGATTTTTTAAAGAATATTTTTTCATTAATAAACGTGGATTTTTTAAAGAATATTTTTTCATTAACAAATGTGGATTTTTTAAAGAATATTTTTTCATTAACAAATGTGGATTTTTTAAAGAATATTTTTTCATTAATAAACGTGGATTTTTTAAAGAATATTTTTTCATTAATAAACGTGGATTTTTTAAAGAATATTTTTTCATTAACAAATGTGGATTTTTTAAAGAATATTTTTTCATTAATAAACGTGGATTTTTTAAAGAATATTTTTTCATTAATAAACGTGGATTTTTTAAAGAATATTTTTTCATTAACAAATGTGGATTTTTTAAAGAATATTTTTTCATTAACAAATGTGGATTTTTTAAAGAATATTTTTTCATTAATAAACGTGGATTTTTTAAAGAATATTTTTTCATTAATAAACGTGGATTTTTTAAAGAATATTTTTTCATTAACAAATGTGGATTTTTTAAAGAATATTTTTTCATTAATAAACGTGGATTTTTTAAAGAATATTTTTTCATTAATAAACGTGGATTTTTTAAAGAATATTTTTTCATTAACAAATGTGGATTTTTTAAAGAATATTTTTTCATTAATAAACGTGGATTTTTTAAAGAATATTTTTTCATTAATAAACGTGGATTTTTTAAAGAATATTTTTTCATTAACAAATGTGGATTTTTTAAAGAATATTTTTTCATTAACAAATGTGGATTTTTTAAAGAATATTTTTTCATTAATAAACGTGGATTTTTTAAAGAATTTTTTTCATTAATAAACGTGGATTTTTTAAAGAATATTTTTTCATTAACAAATGTGGATTTTTTAAAGAATATTTTTTCATTAATAAACGTGGATTTTTTAAAGAATATTTTTTCATTAATAAACGTGGATTTTTTAAAGAATATTTTTTCATTAATAAACGTGGATTTTTTAAAGAATATTTTTTCATTAACAAATGTGGATTTTTTAAAGAATATTTTTTCATTAATAAACGTGGATTTTTTAAAGAATATTTTTTCATTAATAAACGTGGATTTTTTAAAGAATATTTTTTCATTAACAAATGTGGATTTTTTAAAGAATATTTTTCCATTAATAAACGTGGATTTTTAAAGAATATTTTGCATTAATAAACGTGAATTTTTAAAGAATATTTTTTCATTAATAAACGTGGATTTTTTAAAGAATATTTTTTCATTAACCGACGTGGATTTTTTAAAGAATATTTTTTCATTAATAAACGTGGATTTTTTAAAGAATTTTTTTCATTAATAAACGTGGATTTTTTAAAGAATATTTTTTCATTAATAAACGTGGATTTTTTAAAGAATATTTTTTCATTAACAAATGTGGATTTTTTAAAGAATATTTTTTCATTAATAAACGTGGATTTTTTAAAGAATATTTTTTCATTAATAAACGTGGATTTTTTAAAGAATATTTTTTCATTAACAAATGTGGATTTTTTAAAGAATATTTTTTCATTAATAAACGTGGATTTTTTAAAGAATATTTTTTCATTAATAAACGTGGATTTTTTAAAGAATATTTTTTCATTAATAAACGTGGATTTTTTAAAGAATATTTTTTCATTAACAAATGTGGATTTTTTAAAGAATATTTTTTCATTAATAAACGTGGATTTTTTAAAGAATATTTTTTCATTAATAAACGTGGATTTTTTAAAGAATATTTTTTCATTAACAAATGTGGATTTTTTAAAGAATATTTTTTCATTAATAAACGTGGATTTTTTAAAGAATATTTTTTCATTAATAAACGTGGATTTTTTAAAGAATATTTTTTCATTAATAAACGTGGATTTTTTAAAGAATATTTTTTCATTAACAAATGTGGATTTTTTAAAGAATATTTTTTCATTAATAAACGTGGATTTTTTAAAGAATATTTTTTCATTAATAAACGTGGATTTTTTAAAGAATATTTTTTCATTAACAAATGTGGATTTTTTAAAGAATATTTTTTCATTAACAAATGTGGATTTTTTAAAGAATATTTTTTCATTAATAAACGTGGATTTTTTAAAGAATATTTTTTCATTAATAAACGTGGATTTTTTAAAGAATATTTTTTCATTAACAAATGTGGATTTTTTAAAGAATATTTTTTCATTAATAAACGTGGATTTTTTAAAGAATATTTTTTCATTAATAAACGTGGATTTTTTAAAGAATATTTTTTCATTAACAAATGTGGATTTTTTAAAGAATATTTTTTCATTAACAAATGTGGATTTTTTAAAGAATATTTTTTCATTAATAAACGTGGATTTTTTAAAGAATATTTTTTCATTAATAAACGTGGATTTTTTAAAGAATATTTTTTCATTAACAAATGTGGATTTTTTAAAGAATATTTTTTCATTAATAAACGTGGATTTTTTAAAGAATATTTTTTCATTAATAAACGTGGATTTTTTAAAGAATATTTTTTCATTAACAAATGTGGATTTTTTAAAGAATATTTTTTCATTAATAAACGTGGATTTTTTAAAGAATATTTTTTCATTAATAAACGTGGATTTTTTAAAGAATATTTTTTCATTAACAAATGTGGATTTTTTAAAGAATATTTTTTCATTAACAAATGTGGATTTTTTAAAGAATATTTTTTCATTAATAAACGTGGATTTTTTAAAGAATTTTTTTCATTAATAAACGTGGATTTTTTAAAGAATATTTTTTCATTAATAAACGTGGATTTTTTAAAGAATATTTTTTCATTAACAAATGTGGATTTTTTAAAGAATATTTTTTCATTAATAAACGTGGATTTTTTAAAGAATATTTTTTCATTAATAAACGTGGATTTTTTAAAGAATATTTTTTCATTAACAAATGTGGATTTTTTAAAGAATATTTTTTCATTAATAAACGTGGATTTTTTAAAGAATATTTTTTCATTAATAAACGTGGATTTTTTAAAGAATATTTTTTCATTAACAAATGTGGATTTTTTAAAGAATATTTTTTCATTAATAAACGTGGATTTTTTAAAGAATATTTTTTCATTAATAAACGTGGATTTTTTAAAGAATATTTTTTCATTAACAAATGTGGATTTTTTAAAGAATTTTTTCATTTATAAATCTGGATTTTTGAAGAATATTTTTTTATTAATAACGGGAATATTTTAAAGAATAGTTTTCCATCAATAAACGTGGATTTTTTAAAGAATATTTTTTCATTAATAAACGTGTTTTTTTAAAGAAGATTTTTTTCATTATTAAACGTGAATATTTTTTCATTATTTTCATTATTAAACGTGGATTTTTGAAAGAATATTTTTTCATATATAAACGTGGACTTATTAAAAAATATTTTTTCATATATAAACGTGAATTTTGTAAAGAATATTTTTTTATATATAAACGTGAATTTTTTAAAGAATATTTTTTCATGTATAAACGTGGATTTTTTAAAAAATATTTTTCATATATAAACGTGGATTTTTTAAAAAATATTTTTTCATATATAAACATGGATTTTTTAAAGAATATTTTTTCATATATAAACGTGGATATTTTTAAAGATTATTTTTTTATATATAAACGTGGATTTTTTTAAAGAACATTTTTCATATATAAACGTGGATTTTTTAAAGAACATTTTTCATATATAAACGTGGATTTTTTAAAGAAACTTTTTTCATATATAAACGTGGATTTTTTAAAGAACATTTTTCATATATAAACGCGGATTTTTTAAAGAACATTTTTCATATATAAACGCGGATTTTTTAAAGAACATTTTTTCATATATAAACGTGGATTTTTTAAATATTGTTTTTCTTCAAAAATGGATTTTTAAAAGAATATTTTTTCATAAATAAACGTGGATTTTTTAAAAATTGTTTTTCTTCAAACATGGATTTTTTAAAAATTGTTTTTCTTCAAACATGGATTTTTTAAAGGATATTTTTTATAAATAAACGTGGATTTTTTAAATATTATTTTTCTTCAAACATGGATTTTTTAATGAATAGTTTTTCATAAATAAGCGTGAATTTTTTAAAGAATATTTTTTTATCAATAAACGCGATTTTTTAAAGAATATTTTTCAATAAAACTCGATTTTTTACAGAACATTTTTTTTCAATAAAACGCGATTTTTTACAGAATATTTTTTCAATAACCAGTTTTTTTAAAGAATATTTTTTCAATAAACGTGGATATTTTAGAGAACATTTTTCATCAAACAACGAGGATTTTTTAAAGAATATTTTTTCATTAATGAACGTGGATTTTTAAAGAATATTTTTTATTAAAAAACTTGGATATTTTAAAGAATATTTTTTATTAAAAAACTTGGATATTTTAAAGAATATTTTTGTCATTAATAAACGCGGATTTTTTTTTAAGATTATTGCTTAATAATTACGGATTTTTTAAAGAATATTTTTTCAATTATCACGGATTTGTTTTTTTTTTTAATATTTTTTTATTATTTAACGTGAGTTTTTATAGAATATTTTTACAATGAACGGGGATTTTTTAAAGAATATATTTTTCAATATACGTGGATTTTTTAAACAATATTTTTTGGACTCTTTATTTTTTTAATAACCGTGAATTTTCAAAATAATATTGTTCAATAATCGTGGATTTTTTTAAAGAATATTTTTGGATTCTTTATTTTTAATAATCTTGGAATTTTTATGCGCCGGAAAGCTATATATCGTTGTGATCAGTATAACAAGGACTATTTGTGATAACAATTTCGACCCAATCCTAGTTGTGCCTCTAAAGTGTTAAAGGGAGAAATTTGCAAAAAGTTCGGACCCATACCTCGGGAAGTATGAACTACCCCCCACAAAAACTATATATCGATGTGATCAGTATAACAAAGACTATCTGTGATAACAATTTCAAAACGATTCGAGAAGTGCCTCTACAGAAGTGCCTCTACTACATTTATGTCAAATGGTCTGTAAAATCGCTAAGAAAATGTGACGAAACGTAGGAAAAAATGAAAAAAATAGGTACAAACATTTTTTTAAAGAAAAAAACGAAACCAACAACAAATAAAAACAAAAGAATGCATAAAAAATTAATTAAAACATTTTTATGAATTAAGAATAAAATATGTTATAGATTCAGAATAAATAAATAAAAACGAAAATATTTTATAATACAAATAATTTTTTCTATAAGAGACAAAATCCAACCACCAAGAAATAAAAGCCCAAAAAATGTATAAAAAATATTTTCTTCCGAATGGACAAAAACAAAAGGTTTTGAAATTAAAAACTTTTATAATTTCAAATTAATTCATAAACGTTACCCTAAGTGCTGTGTAGGACCTAAACATAAAAATATATTTTTTATCAAAAACAAAATGATAAAAAACTCATCTAAAATTATGTTTACCCTAATGGATAAAGCAATGTTTTTTTTTGTTTTGTTAAATATATATTTTTATCAAAAAAAAAAAAAAAAATAAATAAATAAATAAAAAAAAATAATAAAAAAGTTGTAGAGAAAATATTGCAACGAAATATCAAAGGATCTACAACATACATATATCGATGTTAAAAAAATATATTGGGACAAAATAAAAAAAAAATAATACTATTTTAATAAATACAATTTGTTTTTAAATAATAAAAGCACATTTTAACAAAATATCAAGAATTCTATAAAAATAATCATTGTAATGAAAATTCTTTGGAAAAAATAGAAAATATGAGCACATATCATTATAAACACATTAAGCGCATGTCAAACCAATAATAATGTATAAAATACTATGTTATATTATACATTAAAAACCGGTAAGAAGAGGATCAAAGTCGGGCCGGGCGACTATATGATACCCTACATCAACACGATTGCAATATAATTTGGAGATTTCTTTTTCTAGACATGGTTGCGTCATATTTTCCGAGTTTCATCAAAACGTCTGTCTAATTTTGTGTTTGGTGTGTGCATTAGCGTTCTTCCTATGGCTAACAAATTATCTTCCCCAAGTGATTCTATGTATATCCCTAAAAGGAACTATGAGTCTATCTCGCTTCCTTTTCCATGTTACATACAACTGCACAAACATATATTACACCTTACCACAGTGAGGTGTAAGGTATAGGGTAGGGTAACATTAACAAATTTGGTGCGCCCATAATTAAAAAAGTAGTATTTTCCTAGGTGACAAAAAATGTCTTGGAGGTTTTTTTTAGGTATTTGTGGGGTTGGTATCATAAACAGTTATGAAACTTTGCGGTGGATGTGAAGGTTCCTTCAGTAATGGACCGACATAGGCCATCTTGGAACTAGATTTATTTGTAAGAAAGACCACAAAGAGTAACGTCAGTAAAAATCAGTAAAAGCAATCATCGAACAGCCCTTAAACTGCGTCACATTCATGATTCGTAAGTTGTAGTGTTCATCGGTAATTTTAGTTAGTGCCAGCAGTTTGGTCCAAACTTTGCTAATCCTTATATTTCATTCAGATATAAGCAAAGTTCGAATATGAACTATATTGGTCTAATTTTTCCAAAAAGTGAATTTGTGGGACAGGTGTCGGATCGTCATTTTTGTGGCCGCCATTGTGACGGTACAATCTTGTTTGCGGCTTTAAACAACCTGCCGGCTCCCAATAAAACGACTGATGCACACGATTTTGAATATTCAAGTTGACCGAAATTTTGCGCATCGTAAAATTTCTTCCGTTCGCACATTTCGTTCCAGAAGGTCTATAATCCCCTACAAAGAATATTTTTTTCTTTAAAGGCAGTTTGACATCTGTTCGAGGATAGTTCTCATTGAAGGTAGATCATGTGATTCTAATTACAGCGGTATACCAATTGACATTGGCAAATCCATGCTACCTATCATAATGTTTAACAAACATAAAAAAATGTATCGAAGGGAGTGACTTGACTGATTTTGGTCAATTGCTTCATTTCTCCTCCGCAATAGTTCAATACTTTTCGTTTCGATCAAGTTTATCGGATAGCAGCATTTTAAGTAGGGGGTAGTCGTTGTGATCAGGCCTACAACATTATATTTTCTATAGAAACTTTATCGATTTTCGATAAATATTCTATAGAAACTTTATCGATAAATTTTCTATAGGAAACTTTATCAATTTTCGATAAATTTTTTATAGGAAACTTTATCGATTTTCGATAAATTTTCTATAGGAAACTTTATCGACTTTCGATAAGTTTTCTATAGGAAACTTTATCGATTTTCGATAAATTTTCCTTCGAACTTTATCGATCTTCGATCATTTTTCTATAAAAATTTTATCGATTTTCGATAAATTTTCCCTCGAAACTATCGATTTTCAATAAATTTTCTATAGGAAACTTTATCAATTTTCAATAAATTTTCTATAAAAACTTTATCGATTTTCGATAAATTTCCTATAGGAAACTTTATCGTTTTTCGATAAATCTTCTATAGGAAACTTAATCGATTTTCGATAAATTTTCTATAGAAACTTGATCGATTTTCGAAAAATGTTCCCTCAAAACATTATCGATTTTCGATCAATTTTCTATAGGAAACTTTATCGATTTTCGATAAATTTTCGATAGGAAACTTTATCGATTTTCGATAAATTTTCTATGGAAGCATTAGCGATTTTCGATAAATTTTTTATAGGGAACTTTATTGATTTTCGAAAAATTTTCTATCGAAACATTATCGATTTTCGATCAATTTTCTATAGGAAACTTTATAGATTTTCGATAAATTTTCTATAGAAACGTTATCGATTTTCAATAAATTTTCGGTAAATTTTCCCTCGAAACTTTATCGATTTTCGATAAATTTTCTATAGGAAACTTTATCGATTTTCGATAAGTGTTCTATAGGAAACTTTATCGATTTTCGATAAATTTTCTATAGGAAGCTTTATCGATTTTCAATAAATTTTCTATAGGAAGCTTTATCGATTTTCGATAAATTTTCTATAGGAAACTTTATCGATTTTCGATAGATTTTCTATAGGAAACTTTATTTTCGATAAATTTTCCCTCGAAACTTTATCGATTTTCGATAATTTTTCTATAGAAACTTTATCGATTTTCGACAAATTTTTGCTCCAAACTTTATCGATTTTCGATAAATTTTGTATAGGAAACTAACGATTTTCGAAAAATATTTTATATGAAACATTATCGATTTTCGATTAATTGTAATAGATCCAGCCTCATAAAAGGTCCGACTGGTAAAGAAGAAGCCCATAAAAGGTCCGACTGGTAAAGGCTGAGCTCATATGCGGTCCGAGTAGCAAGGAGATGCTTATATGGAGTTCGATTAGTAAAGAAGGAGCTTATAAAAAGTCGACTGGTAAAGGAGTAGCCCACAAGAGGCACGACTGGTAAAGGAGAAGCCCATAAGAGGTCCGACTGGTAAAGGAAGAGTTCATAAGCTGACTGACTAGCAAATGAGGAGTTAAGAAGAGGTCCGAGTTGTAAAGGGGGAGCTCATAAGAGGTCCGAGTGGTAAGGAAGGAGTTCAGAAGAGGTCCCAGTAGTAAAGGAGAAGCCCATAAGAGGTCCGAGTGGTAAGGGAGGAGTTCAGAAGAGGGCCCAGTAGTAATGGGGAAGTTCAAAAGAGGTCCGACTTATAAAGGTGGAGCTCATAAAAGGTCCGATTGGTAAAGGAGAAGCTCATAAGAGGTCCGACTAGTAAAGGAGGAGTCCAAAGGAGATCCGACTGGTAAAGTTGAAGCTCATAAGAGGTCCGACTAGTAAAGGAGGAGCCCAAAGGAGATCCGACTGGTAAAGGTGGAGCTCATAAGATGTCGGAGTAGTACAGGAGTAGCTCAGAAGTGGTTCGAGAAGTGAGGGAGAAGCTCATAAGTAGACCACTTGCAAATGAGGATGTCATAAGAAGTGCTATTGGTAAAGGGGGAGCTCATAAGAGGTCTAATAAAGGTGCAGCTTATAACAGAACCTACTAGTAAAGGAGGAGACCATAGGAGTTCGACTAGTAGAGGAAGCTGCCTGTCTAGTAAATGAGGAGTTAAAGAAATAGGAATAGTAAATGAGGAGTTCAAAAGAGGTCCGAATAGTAAAGAAGTAACTCACAAGAGGTCCGACTAGTAAAACAGGACCTCACGAGAGGTCCTACTAATAAAGGAGGAGCTCATAAGAAGTCCATCTAGTACAGAAAGATCTGATAAGAAGTTCGACTATTAAATGAGGTGTTCAGAAGTGCTCCGAGTGGTAAAGGAAGAGTTCATAAGAGATCCGAGTAGTAAAGGAGAAACTTATAAGGAGTCCGACTAGGAAAAAAGGTGCTCATAAAAGGACTGGTAAAGGAGGAGCCCATAAGAGTCCATGTAATATAGGAGGAGCTCAGAAGTGGTCCGAGAAGTAAAGGATAAGCTCAAAAAGAGGTCCGACTAGCAATGGAGTATCTCATAAGAGATACGATTAAAGCTTAAAAAGGGTCTCACTGGTAAAGGAGTAGCTCACAATTGGCCTGACGAGTAAAGAAGGAGCTCATAAGAAAACTGACTAGTAAAAGAGGAGCTCCTGGGACGTCCGACTTAATAAATAGAAGTTTATAAGCGTTGCGATTAGTAAAGAAGGAGCTCTTAGGAAGGTCGATTAGTAAAGAAGAAGCTTAAAAAAGTTCGACTAGTAAAGGAAAAAGTCATAAGAGATACATCTTGTAAAAGAGAATTTCATAAGAGGTCAGACGGGTATAAGACAGTTTATGGATTTTCGCTTTACATTATTTAAGTTCGTTGACAGAACTCAGATGTTTAAGGACCTTAAAACATTTAGAGAACCTCAAAATATCTTTAAAAAGTTCATAATTATAAGAAAATTAAAAACGCCCGACTGGGATTGTAATCAAAATTGTATTATCTATTTCCATTCAAAAGGATAACAAAGGCTCACACACATATGATATTTCGTTCTTCAAAAATTTAATAATTAGTTATTGAAATAAAAATTCAACCCTTCCGCTGCAAGTTCAGTCAAAAGTCAATAACCAGAACTTGCACATGCTAAGCATGTCCTTTGCAGGATTTTCAACTACACAAAACATTTTAGCGGGGTAAAGGGGGAACGTTCAATGACTACCACACACCAACCCACCCATCACCACCCCCTTTTTGGTTTAGACGAAAAATATTCTAAATAAATCTAATTTCATGCTCACGTGTGTGCTTTGTTTTATTTTTGGCGGTGTGTGCCTGTCCTTGTTGTTGTTGCCCTTTTTTTTTGCATATCGAAAGTGTGTACACAGTTGAAAAACGGCAGACATGTGGGTCTTTCGTGGCTGCATTTCAACTTTGTACCTTTGTACGATATTCCACAACTGCTGCGTTCACTAAGTTGAGAGTGTGATCTTGTGCGTGTGTTCCACCTAGGCTGGATGATTGCCTGATGGCTGCTGACTGCCTGTTTGTCTGTCTGGGCTTGTTTTGGATTTGTGTATCTATGCAAAACTGTTCGTGATATATGTAGATGAGTGCGTGTGCCTGTATCTGTATCCGTATCTGTGTGTGTGTGTGTGTTTATGTTTTATTTGTTTATTTCCTTCATTTGTTGTTGCCCGTTTGACTGTCTGCGATTTCTACATATGCGTGTTGTGTTTTGTATGTGAAGTTATCATCCTCCTCCTCATCGACGAAGTCTTCTTTTGATGCCTCGTCATAGTCCCTTCGTTTGCCATCGTTTACTTTTTGTTGCTGTTGTTGGGCCAAGTTTTATTCTGTTTTGTTGTGCAACTTTAGTTTTGCACAAATTTTGCCTCTCTATTTATTCCTGGCTGTCTGGCTGGCGGCGTTTTGAACTTGAAAAACATTTTTATTGCCGGGCTTTGTTGTTCACTGTTCGAGTTCGAGTTGTTCTTTCTGTTCTCCTCTGTGATGGTGGCGCTGCTGCTACTTCTGCTGATTTTTAGTTACAATTCTCCATCACATTTGGTTCTACTTGTTGTTGTTTTGTAGCGAATTTTTTTTTTCATTTTGTTTTCTAAATTCCTGGCACGAGTCGCTCGTTTGTTTGGCTGACTGGCTGGTTGGTTACTTCTGCCACTGCGTTTTTGGGTTTCCATTGTTGTTTAGCTCTGACTGACATTTGTTTAGGATTTTTGATTTGATTTTAGTGGGAAAACGGAGTACACAACATGTGCGCCAAAAAGGATGCCAGAAGAGCAGGTTGAAGGGGGAGGGGTGTTTGTTTAGTTTAGGAATCCCGATTTAGCATAAAGTTTTGCAAGTTTTGTTCTTTCTTCTTCTTTTTTTCTGGAGAGAGTTTTTGAACCCAATACTAACTGACATAGTTTTTGGATGCCAAACAGAAAAATAAAAAGCAGGAGATGAGGAAATACACGTGGAATTTAGGAAAACTAACCCATTTATTGTGGAAAGGATTATGGCGTTTTTGGGTAATTCCTAAGAAAGGTGGTATACGTTTTCTTTAAGGAATGCTGCCGAGTTCAGTGAACTTTTAATGGGATTAAAAATGCTATGAAATGGATGACAGATATGTTTTCGACTTCCAATAAAGAAAATTTATGGAAAAGTAAAAAAAATGTGAAGAACATTTATCGAGTTTCGATAACTTTTCTATATAGAAACTTTATCGGTTTCCCGATTAATTTTTTATAGACACATTATCGGTTTCCCGATTAACTTTTAATACTTTATCGAGTATCGTTAAATTTTCTATAGAAACATTATCGAGTTTCGATAAATTTTCTATAGAAACTTTATCGAGTTTCAATAAACTTTCAAAAATCGATAAAGTTTCAATATAGTAAATCGAAAATCGATAAAGTATCTATTTGGAAAATTGATCGAAAATCGATAACGTTTCTTTATAGAGAACTTATCGAAAATCGATCAAATTTCCATATGGAAAAGTTATTGAAAATTTATCGAAACTCGATAAAGTTTCTATAGAAAATTTATCGAAACTCGATAAAGTTTCTATAGAAAATTTATCGAAACTCGATAAAGTTTCTATAGAAAATTTATCGAAACTCGATAAAGTTTCTATAGAAAATTTATCGAAACTCGATAAAGTTTCTACAGAAAATTTATCGAAACTCGATAAAGTTTCTATAGAAAATTTATCGAAACTCGATAAAGTTTCTATAGAAAATTTATCGAAACTCGATAAAGTTTCTATAGAAAATTTATCGAAACTCGATAAAGTTTCTATAGAAAATTTATCGAAACTCGATAAAGTTTCTATAGAAAATTTATCGAAACTCGATAAAGTTTCTATAGAAAATTTATCGAAACTCGATAAAGTTTCTATAGAAAATTTATCGAAACTCGAATAGTTTCTATAGAAAATTTATCGAAACTCGATAAAGTTTCTATAGAAAATTTATCGAAACTCGATAAAGTTTCTATAGAAAATTTATCGAAACTCGATAAAGTTTCTATAGAAAATTTATCGAAACTCGATAAAGTTTCTATAGAAAATTTATCGAAACTCGATAAAGTTTCTATAGAAAATTTATCGAAGCTCGATAAAGTTTCTATAGAAAATTTATCGAAACTCGATGAAGTTTCTATAGAAAATTTATCGAAACTCGATAAAGTTTCTATAGAAAATTTATCGAAACTCGATAAAGTTTCTATAGAAAATTTATCGAAACTCGAAAGTTTATCGAAAGTTTCTATAGAAAATTTATCGAAACTCGATAAAGTTTCTATAGAAAATTTATCGAAACTCGATAAAGGTTTTATAGAAAATTTATCGAAACTCGATAAAGTTTCTATAGAAAATTTATCGAAAATCGATCAAGTTTCTATAGAAAATTTATCGAAAATCGATAAAGTTTCTATAAAAAATTTATCGAAACTCGATAAAGTTTCTATAGAAAACTCGATAAAGTTTCTATAGAAAATTTATCGAAACTCTATAAAGTTTCGATAGAAAATTTACTTAAAATTAATAAAGTTTCTATATAGAAAATTAATCGAAACTCGATAAAGTTTCGATAGAAAATTTATTTAAAATTAATAAAGTGTCTATATAGAAAATTAATCGAAACTCGATAAAGTTTATATAGAAACTCGATAAACTATAATGTTTATATAGAAACTTTATCGAAACACGATAAAGTTTCTATAGAAAATTTATCGAAACTCGATAAAAAATTGATCGAAACTCGATCAATTTTCTATAGAAACTTTATCGAGTTTCGATTAATTTTCTATAGAAATTTTATCGAGTTTCGATAAATTTTCTATAGAAATTTTATTGAGTTTCGATAAAGTTTCTATATAAACTTTATAGTTTATCGAGTTTCTATATAAACTGTTTCGAGTTTCGATTAATTTTCTATATAGAAACTTTATTAGTTTTAAATAAATTTTCTATAAAGAAACTTTATCGATTTTCTATATAGAAAATTTATCGATTTTCGATAAATTTCCTATAGAAAATTTACAGATTTTCAATGAACTTTCTCAAAACTTATCTATTTTCGATCAATTATCTAAAGAAGCTTTTTCGAGTTTCGATAAATTTTCCGTAGAAACCTTATCGATTTTCGATAAATTTTTATAGAAACTCTTTGGATTTTCAATCTTTTTTATGGAAAATTTATCGATTTTCTAGGGACCGACTAGTACAGGAAAAGCTCACTAGAGGTCCGACTTGAGCAGGAGGTGTTCATAAGTTATCCGACTTATGCAGGAGAGGATCATAACTGGACCGACTGGTAGAGAGCAGTTCATAAGAGGACCGATTAATAGACGAAGAACTCATATTAGGTCCGATTAAAATAGCAGAATCTCATAAGTGATCCGTCTAGTACGGGAGAAGCCCATAAAAGGTCCGCCAAGTACAGGGAAAAGTTAATAACAGGTCCAACTAAGAGAGGAGTGGCACATAAGGTTCTGACTTGTACAGAAGGCGTTCATATGAGTTCCGAATGGAAGAGGAACAACTCATTAGTGTAAGAGAAGTTAATAATAGGTCCGACTAGTTCATTAGGTTCTCATAAAAAGTCCGGCTTGTACAGGAGAAGATCAAAAGAGTTTTGATAAGTAAACAAGAACTTGCTGACTAGTAAAGAAGGAGCTCAAAAGAAGCCTGAATATATCAGAAAAAGCTTCTTAGAGATCTGATTAGTAAAAAGGAGTTCATTAGAAGTGTGACAAATAAATGATGAACTAATAAGAATTATATCTAGTAAGGGAACTGTTAATTACAGGTCTGACTAGTAAAATAGGAGATCATAATAGGTATGACTAGTTCAGGAAGAGCTCATAAGTCCCATGACTAGTAAATCTGCGGATACTTAGATGTCTAACAAGTACGCTGGAAGTCCATTAGAGGTCTGATAAGTAAAGTGGTCTGACTAGTAAAGGAAGAGTCATAAAAGGTCCGATTATTAAAGGAGGAACTTCTAAGGGGATCGACTTGTACGGAAGAAGTTCATAAGAGGTAGGACTTTCACAGCAGTTTATAAAAGGTCCGACTGGTAGAGGAGCAACTCGTTAGAATTCCGACTGGTGTAAGAGAAGGTAATAAAATATCTGATCTGTACATTAGGTGTTCACAGAAAGTCTAACTAGTACAGGAGGAGCTCATATAAGGACTGACAGGTAAACAAGGGCTAATTTGGGGCCTGACTAGTAAAGGGGGAGCTCATAAGAGGTACAGGGAGCTTCTTAAAGTTCTTACATATAAAAGGGGAGCTAATAGGAGGTCCGACCTGTACAACTGTGGCTTATTAAAGGTCCGGCAAGTAAAGGAGGTTCCCATTAAAGTACGGACAAGTAAAATAAGTGCTTATTAGAGGTCTGAATACTACAGGCAGAGGTCCGTAGAAGTCTGGTTAGTAAAGGAGGAGCTCATAAGAGGTCTGACAAGTAAACGAGAGCTAATTTGGGGCCTGACTTGTAAAGGGGGAGCTAATAAGAGGTCTGACCAGTAAAGCAGAGGCTTATTGAAGGTCTGGCAAGTAAAGAAGATGCTCATTGGAGGTCGGTCAAATAGAGGAGGGGTTCATGAGAGGTATGTCTAGTAAAGGAGGTGCTCAATACAAGGTAGTACCAGTACAGCAGGGGCTTATTAAAGGTTTGGCAAGAAACGGAGGTGCTCATTAGAGGTCTGACAGGCAAAGGATGTGCTCCTTAGAGGACTGATTAGCGTAAAGAACTAAACGAGAGCTCATTTGAGGCTTGGCTAGTAAAGGAGAAGCTCATCAGAAGTCTGACAAGTACAGCAAGAACTTCTGAGAGGTGTAACATGTAAAGGAGGAGCTAATAAAAGGTCTGACCACTACAGCAGGTGCTAATTAAAGGTCTGGAAATTAAAGGAAGTGCTCTTTATAGGTTTGAAGATCTCATTAGGGCCTGACTTGTACAGCAAGAGCTCCTTAGAAGTCTGATTTGTAATGGAGGAGTTTATTGGAGGTCTGATAAGTAAACGAGAGCTTATTGCGGTCTGATTATTAAAGGAGGAGCTCATAAGACGTGTGACAAGTACATGAAGAGCTTCTTAGAGGTCTGTCATGAAAAGGAGGACCTAATAAGAGGTCTGGCCAGTATAGCAGAGGCTTATTAAAGGTCTGGCAAGTAAAGAAGGTGCTCATTGGAGGTCGGACAAATAGAGGAGGGGCTCATGAGAGGTCTGACAAGCAAAGGAAGTGCTCATTTGGGGCTTGACTAGTAAAGGAGAAGCTCATCAGAAGTCTGAAAAGTACAGCAAGAACTTCTGAGAGGTGTGACATGTAAAGGAGGAGCTAATAAGAGGTCTGACCACTACAGCAGGGGCTAATTAAAGGTCTGGAAAGTAAAGGAAGTGCTATTTCTAGGTCTGACATGAAAAATGAGTGCTCATTACGGTTCCGACAAGTAAAGGCGATCTCATTAGGGCCTGACTAGTACAGCAAGAGCTCCTTAGAAGTCTGATTTGTAATGGAGGCGCTTATTGAAGGTCTGATAAGTAAACGAGAGCTTGTTGGGGAGTGATTATCAAAGGAGGAGCTCATAAGACGTGTGACAAGTACATGAAGAGCTTCTTAGAGGTCTGTCATGAAAAGGAGGACCTAATAAGAGGTCTGACCAGTATAGCAGAGGCTTATTAAAGGTCTGGCAAGTAAAGGAGTTGCTCAATAGAGGTCGCACAAGTATCGGAATAGCACATAAGTGGTGTGACTCCTAACGGAGTGGCTTCTTAGATGTCTAACAAGTACATAAAATGTTCACTAGAGGTTTGACAAATAAAGGGTGGTCTAACAAGTAAAGGACCCTCATAAGAAATCTGACTATTAAAAGAGGAGCTCATAAGGGGTGCGACGACCTCAGGACGGGCTAATAAGCGTCCTGCATAAAAGGTCGGACTTCCACAGAAATTATTGGGAGGTGCAACTTCTACAATAGGAGCTCATAAGAGTTTCGGCTGGTGTAGTTCGTCGAGTACTGGATTAGTTCATAAGAGTTCCGACTGGTATAGCAGCAGCACCAGCAGCACATAAGAGGTATGACTAATACAGGCGGAACGCATAGGAAACCGACTCCTAGATAAGCAACTCATAAGAGATCCATTTCATAGAAGAGGGGCTCATATGAGTCCTGACTGAAGTAGAAGAAGTTCATAAGTGATCCATCTAATGCTGGAGAAGCCTAAAAGAGGCCCGCCTTACAAGGAGAAGCTCGTAAGAGGAACTCATTAGAAGTGCGACTAGTACAGGAGGAGCATACAAGTGGTGCGACTTGTACATTTGGAGCTGATTAGAGGTCCGACTTTTACAGGAGAGGTTCATAAGAGGTGCGACTAATACAGACGAAACTCATAAGAGGTTTGACTTGCAGAGGTGTAGCTCACAGGAGGTTAGACTGTTAGAGGAGCACCTCCTAAGAGATCCTAATGTAGATGGACAGCTTATAAGAGGTGCGCTTTGTGTAGAAGATACTCATTAGAAATTCGACTAGTATGGAAGGCGCTGATATAAGGTGTGATTTTTTTCAGGAGAAGCTCATTAGAAGTTCGAAAGCAGAGGAGGAATTTATCGACTAATACTGGAGAAGCTACAGAAGAATTTTGTAGGTCCAGAATTTTTTATGTACATGTAATTTGATATTTGAGGTTCCCTGTGGTCACAAAACTTCTCCACCGAATATTGTCGAATTAGGTGCACATTTTACGACCGAGCTACCTTTAATTTGTCATTTGAGGTTCCCAGTTGACACAAAACTTCTCCACAGAAAATTGTTAACATAAGTCCATGCTTTGGTATAGCCCCCATATAACGATACCTTCAGATTTTAAGTATTTTGAAGATATTAGCAACATTTTTTGACCGAACTACATGTAGTTTGACTTTTGAGGTTCCCAGTGGCCACAACACCTCTCTACCAAAAATTATCAACCTACGTGCATATTTGGGTGTTGCCTTCATATAATGGTACCTTCGGATTTTAGGTATTTTTAAGATATTAGCTACATTTTTGGACCGAACTACCAGCAATTAGACTTTTGAGGTTCCCAGTGGTCACAAAACTTCTCCAACAAAAAATGTCAACATATGTAGGTCCACGATTCCACCGATTTAATTTTTTTAGTTTTTCTCTAAATGTTCAAGCAAGATTGGGTGTACTTTGGAATTTATGGTTCCCAGTTTTTAAAAACCTCCCAACAAAAAGTGTGGACATACATACATAGGTATGCATTGGTATGGCCCCCATTTCATATAAGTTCAGAATATTTCATAGAGGAGGGTATTTTTTACTTGTTTTGACCTGGAAAAAGGAATCTTTAAAAAATCACTTTTGGCGTTTTTTCACTTACTTTCGTCTGTTGGTTCTCCAAGAAAAATATGTGTTTTATTGCCTGCTTATCCTGTTGAGATCTCCTTTAAAAACCCAAGAGAATTTTTAATATTTTTATTTAATTTTTGTTGTTAATTTTTAATTTTGTTGTTGCTATTTTTTTTTCAATAATTATTCCCTTTTTTCACTCATCCAAAAAAACTGTTTAATGCTTAAGGATTATTTTTTAAATTTTTTATTTTTTAATTATTTTTGGTAATTATTTTTCCTTAAATTTTTGTTGATGTTATTCTTTAAAATATTACAAATTATTCTAGAAAATTAATAATATATCTCTTTTATTTCTCTCTCTCCCTTCTTGCAGGTGCTTTTTGACTGTTTGGAACATTTTTTAAAAACTTACGTTAAAACGTTGTTGATACTTATTAAAATTTGTTTTATTTTATTGTAATAATAATAACAAAAATCCAATCAACACCTAACCGAAATTCCCAGTCGAAACTCAAAAACAAAACTCAAGGACAAGAACTCTTCTCCGTAACTCCCCCGACAAAACAACAACAACAGCAAAAACAGAAACTTTAGAAACAAAAAAAGTGCAATTTTGTGTTAAGTTAATCACCACCAACCACAACTAATTTAATTTGTTAACAAAAAACCGTTTTTAAGTTTTACCAACGAAAGCAACAAACAAAAATAGCAACAACAACAACCAAAAAAATAGTAAATTATTTTTTCAGTTCAAAAGCAAACAAAACAACAAAAAAAAAATCCAACCAAAAAAGAACATTTTTAGTTTTATTTCTCAAAATTTAACAAACAAAATTCAAAACAACAAAATTTGGAAACCAACAACAACAAAACTCAATAAATCAACTACAGCAACTACAACAAAAAGGAAATAAGGAACCCCCAGCAATAAAACAACAAAACAACAACAGCAACTACAATAACACAACAATAAACCGTAACAATAAAATAAGCAAATAACAAAAACAACAAAACAAACAACAAAGTAACACAAAACAAAACGAAATAAAACAAAACCAAGCAAGCAAATCAACCAAAACCCCAAATCATAACAAATCCCCGCCCTTCTTCTCCACCATAACAACAACAAAAAAACCAAAATAATTTAATAACAACAACTAATAAAGCAACAACAAACCAAACCAAACCGATCGATCAATCAAATCCCCTCCAACTGAAGCAGCAGCAACAACAAAAACAAATAATAACAACAACAATAAAAACAAAACAAAAATAGTAACGAAACCCTAAACAATTTCGGCCCTCCAAAAAACCAAAAACCAATTTCAAAATTTTATGCAGTAAAATAGTTAACAAAAACAACAACAACAAATAATAGCCAAATTAAACAGAAAGAAAGAACGAAAAAACAGAAACTCACCGCCAAATCTCCAAAGAAATAATCAAATCAAAATTCAAAAAATAGCCAAAATTTGTTAAATTTTACGAGAAGCCGCAATAGTCGAAATTTTTGAATTTTTGTAACCAACAAACCCGACACAACCCCGCTCCCCCCAACATTCTCACCAGGAACTCACAACGAATTTGCCAATTTCGGAATCCAGAATTCAATGGTCATGGTGAAGAAATATTCGGTGAACCAACCAACAACAACAAGAACTCTAAACTAATTTTAAAATTCTAAGTTTGTGATTTCGTTTCAAAACAACCGACAAAAAATGTTTCTTTAAAAAAACACGTCAAAATCAGCACAGCAGCACAGTGTTCTGAACAAAGCAAAAAAATACCAAACAAAAAAACACTCGAAAGCGAAGGAAAAATATCAATAAAACAAGCGAAAAAAAAAACGTTTTGAAAAGCAACGTGAGAAATCTAGAGGCTCTTCCCCAGAGAGCCAACCCAACACATTTTGAAGCAAGCAAGGCCACGGATAAAAGTATCAGAACCAAAGGCCACATCTCGAACTTTTTTCAAAGAGCAGAACGATAAAAGTGACACCAAAATTCCCCACAATTTTGGCAAAATCAAAATCAAGAGATTTACCATTTTTGGCCATAATAAAAAAAATCTCCAAAAAGAAATTGAAAATAAAAAAATTTCAAAAAAATTCTCCCCCCAATGGACATTTTGTGTGCAATGCAAAAACCATTTTCATAAATTATTATAATTATCAAAAAAAGAAAGAAAAAACTAAAATATATTCTAAGCTATTAATTATTAAAACAAAAACAAAAAAAAAAACATACTTATGATATAAATGAATGTCTGATAAAAATAAAATAAAACAAAACAAAAAACTTAAACATTTTACTGCATTAAAATTAACAAAAAATAAAGAAACAAATTTAAAATCGCCCCCAAATTTACACTAAAAAAAGTCAACACTTTGAAGAAAAAACAATATTCAAAATTTTAATTTTTGGCCATCGCCCGCCAACAAAAGTGAAACAAACCACAAAAAAATCGTCCATTGCTGTTAAATACAACTCTGAGCGTTAATCGATATCAGCTGTTAAAACTACAACACTGTCATTTTTTTCTTTTGGCTGAATCGAAATTTTCATTGCGCCGTAAAGAACAACTTGAGAAAAGGGTAAGTGAAACATTATATTTTTTTAACAAATTTTATCGACATTTTAACTAAGCCTAGTGCGCTTCGCAAACCATCATAGTACCCTGATGATATGTTATGTTTGTCTAATTTCACTGTACAGTGTTTAAATTTTATTTCATTCTGAATTGTATATGATCGAGGAGGAGCATTCCCTTAGGGAATAATATATCATAAGCAAATCTGAATAAAATAATATTTAAACCACTGTACAGTGTCAAAATTAGAAATTAGTGAGGTAGGAACTGGTGTACAAAACGTACAATGTGACACAGGGAAGTGTTTTTGTGAAATTTATAAAATGTTGTGCATACTTTTAGGGGCGTGCCATTAAAAGAGAACAGTCGAAATCCTTTATAACGACATATCGGAAACAACTCAGAAAATATTTAAAAAAATTCAAAAATCAAAAAATCTGCTCAAGTTGGCAGCTAAGAACATTTATTTAAAAAGTAAAAAATATTTTTAAAAAATCCAGCAAATATTTTTTAAAAATTTACGCTGTGTGGCAACTCAGAAAATATTTTTAAAAAATCTGCAAAAATATGTTATAAAAATCTAGGAAAAATTAGTATATTTAAAAAAATCTAGAAAATATTTAAAAAATCCAGGAAATATTTTTAGAAAATGTACGCTAGTTGGAAGCTCAAAAATTTTTTTTAAAAAAATCTACCCCTTATGGCGACACAGAAAATATATTTATAGATAAAATATTTTAAAAAATCTAGAAAATATTAAAAAATAGGTAAAAAAAAAACTTTTTAAGTTAAACGGTTTTATGTTAAACATACATTGCAATGTTTAAGATAAATGTACTAAAAACCAAAAAATAATAAAATAGATACAGTCGTGGGAATTATAAACATATGCATAGACTAGACTAAAATAAAACCGTGGGGCACGTCAATTGTCTAAAAATTATCGACTTAATGTGCGATAGAAGAATCGTTTAATTCGCGGCCCGCAGACGGCGAGGAAATTACTTACTATTTTCTTGCTCATGGAAATTCCAATAGTTATACACTCCATGTAAATAAAAGAGATGTTTCAACTAGTTTATCGTTGGACATTCACACTGCTGGCTGGCGAGGAATCGTTTCACTGATCGTAGTTTGTCTTTAATCGACAAAGTACTACTCGCTCACCACTGTAAAACCCTAAAACTCGCTTATAATCGAGCTTGCTATCTTGTTTCCACATTCTAGCCCTACTTATCACACGTCCATCGTTGTCGGTTGAACAACTGCCTAATTATAGTGTAACATTACAAAACAAACATTTTAATCAACGATTGTAGACAATTGACGTGCCCCACGGTTTTATTTTAGTCTAGTCTATGCATATGCTTATAATTCCCACGACTGTATCTATTTTATTATTTTTTGGTTTTTAGTACATTTATCTTAAACATTGCAATGTATGTTTAACATAAAACCGTTTAACTTAAAAAGTTTTTTTACCTATTTTTATTTTCTAGTTTTTAGTTTTTATTTCGCATTCTGTTTAATTCATTTAGTGCTTCATTATTGAAAGGTTTCTTGCCCGTTAGTTTATTGCAGTCCAACTCCTCTATACGTAGTCCCTGCAAAGATCTTACTCTACTAAGAGCCACGTAGGCTTGACCTTCTTCAAACAGTTTCGCACCTAAGTATACGACTGAGTGATCCACAGTGCTGGCCTGCATTTTATTATGTATTGTAGAAGCCCATGATAGTTTTAAAGGCAACACACATTTGTGTGTATCGCTCTCGTTGTTTTGTTAACCTGGCGTCATATTCTTCAGGCGTTTCTGACGCTATCATCTGTGTGTATCGCTCATGTTGCTTTGTTAACCTGGCTTCATATTCTTCAGGCGTTTCTGACGCCGTCATTTGTGTATATCGCTGACGTTGCTTTTTTAACCTGGCCTCATATTGCTCAGGTGTTTTTGACGCTAATTGTTCCCGTCGTTTCTGTAATCGACTATTTCTATCACCTTCACTTTCTTTAGCTCATTTTGCTTTATACTTTTCTTTCGCTTTTTGAAGCCTTCGTTTACATTGTGTTGCAGTTTCTGTTTTATTTGTTTTATTTTTTTTATATATTTTTTACCATCTTGTTCCCACGAGTAATGGACATTTAAACGGTCGACCCCCCCAGAGGTCCAATAAAGGGGCAAGGCTATGTACAACAAGATGCGCCTGAGTCTTGAGGGGAAAACGCTAACGACATATCATTTTTATCCACCCTAGTGCCATACAGTTCTTGGCGCGTTTTAACCTTTCACCTTAACTTGGGTGGTGTACCGCTAACGACGTATCATTTTTAGCCACCCTAACGCCACACAGTCCTCAACACGATAAAAAAAATCTTGACTTGGGTGGTGGATTCAGGCTGGATTAATCAGATACCTAAATTACAGATTCAATTTCTAAATTTAAATCTTAATTATACGTCATTTAGTGGCCCTTTTATTTGATACCCATATTGGTGGGATTGATAAAAAATTGTTATCAGCCATTTGGTAGCGGCGGCCATCTTAGCTTTCAATTTTGCATAGTAAATTGTATTCTACTTGTAGAGACATTTCATTTGATACCCATGTTGATGGGATTGATAAAACCTACGTTATCCGCCATTTTGTAGAGGCCGACATCTTGGATTTTAATTTTATATAGTACATTGATTCTACTGGTTGAGCACTTTCATTTGATACCCATATTGATGGGATTGATAAAACCTACGTTATCCGCCATTTTGTAGCGGCGGCCATCTTGAATTTATAATGATAATGAATAAACATAATTGTATTGTCACCAAAATCTAAAGTGTATACAAAATTTCAGATTAATCGGTTGACAGGAAGAGGGTGAAATTTGAATTACTAAATTTGACCCAAGAATAAATAATAAAACAAACGGGGTGAGCTAAAATAAAAAACATTTAAAAAACAGCAAATGTTTAAAAAAAATCTAAATCTAACTAACTTAAAAAATATTTTTAAAGATAAAAATACTGCAAATATATTTTAAAAAATCTAGAAACTATTTTTAAAAACTCCAAAAAATATTTTAAAAAAATCTACGGGCATCTCATAAAATATATTAAAAAAAAGAATATTTAAAAAAAGTCCAGCAAAATATTTTTAAAAATGCTGCAAATATTTATTAAAAATCTAAGAATATTAAAAAATCCAGATTTTTTTTAAAACTCTAAAAAAATATTTTTAAAAAATCTTGAGAATATTTTTAAAAAAATCTACGCTAGGCGGCCACTGATTAAATATTGCAGCAATTATTTAAAAAAATGTACGCTAGTGGCAACTCAGAAAATATTGCTAAAAATATAAAAAAAATTTGAAAAAAATCTAGGAAATATTTTTAAAGAATCTACGCTGGTTGGCAACAGAAAAAATATTTTTCATAGAAATAAGTATTTTTTTTCAAGCTCGAGGTCAATATATCAATTACCTTTATTGTTCGATATTTCGTAATTCTTTGAATTGCATCTTCAGGAAGATAAAATCGCACAGAATACGTCAAGAAATAGGCTTAAAATATTTAAATTAAAACTACAAAAAATTTTACTTAATATGCACGGGTATGTTAACCGTATATAACGGTAAATTTTTTTGATGCATTTCAATTTAGGCCTTTTTATTATCAGGGTGTAAAAAACTTCTAGTTAACATTGGACCACGTTTTCAAATTAACAAATTAAATTAATTAAATTAAATTTGACTACATAATTCCAGTACATTATTAGGAACATAAAATCAATAGAACAATATTCAGTACAATTTTTCAAACTCCGAACTTTATCTCAAATATTATAACAAATATTTTTCCATTTCGTAGTTTTTGTCCAAATTATATAATTCAAGCTTTGTTCCTACACCCAACCCACATTCCAAATTTCAGGATTCCAGCTCTATCCGTTTACCCAAATCCAATTTGTAGTAAATTTAGTACCTTTCGTACCCTTATAGATCGAATTTCCAAAAGCCTTTCATTGTTACTCTTCATCAGTGACTCTCATTTCAAACTTCAGGATTCCAGCTCTATCTGTTCACCGAAATCCAAATCGTACTAAATTTAGTACCATTTAGTACTTTTCGTACCCTTATAGTTCGAATTTCCAAAAACCTTTCATCGTTACTCTGCATCAGTGACCCACATTCCAATTTTCAGGATTCCAGTTCTAACCGTTCACCCAAATCCAAATTGTACTAAATTTAGTACCATTTGGTACTTTTCGTGCACTTATAGTTCGAATTTTCAAAAACGTTTCTTTGTTACTCTCCATCAGTGATACTCATACCAAATTTCAGGATTCCAGCTCTATCTGTTCACCGAAATCCACATCGTATTAAATTTAGTACCATTTAGTACTTTTCATACCCTTACAGTTCGAATTTCCAAAAACCTTTCATCGTTACTCTGCATCAGTGACCCTCCTTCCAAATTTCAGGATTGCAGCTCTATCCGTTCACCCAAACCAAAATTGTACTAAATTTAGTACATCGTATTAAATTTAGTACCATTTAGTACTTTTCATACCCTTACAGTTCGAATTTCCAAAAACCTTTCATCGTTACCCAAACCAAAATTGTACTAAATTTAGTACCCTTTAGTAATTTTCGTACACTTATAGTTCGAATTTCCAAAAACCTTTATTTGTTACTCTCCATCAGCGACCCTCATTCTAAATTTGAGGATTCCAGCTCTATCCGTTCACCCAAATCCAAATTGTACTAAATTTAGTACCATTTAGTACTATTCGTGCACTTATAGTTCGAATTTCCAAAAAGCCTTTCTTTGTTTCTCTCCACAATTGTCCCTAATTTCAAATTTCAGGATTCCAGCTCTTTCCGTTTACACAAATCCAAATTGTACTAAATTTAGTACCATTTAGTACTTTTCGTACGCTTGTAGTCCGAATTTCGAAATAGGTTGCCCTTTTCTTTTTTATTCTTTTAACATAAATGAAGCGGAGCAGAAAGCCAGCCGACGAGGCTTATTATGTACCGAGGCCTTAGGACCTTCAATCTCAGAATTTTTAACGGCAAATGTTAATTTTTCCCTTGAAATGGTCACGGCAACGTATGACTAATTTCAACACTCATACGTCCCTATATTTTAATTACACAATTTTTAGGAGACATTATGAAGGTGTTTGACATACTGTTTTTTTAATATTTTAGGTACAACCTTCAACTTCTTAAATACTAGACTTCCTTAAATATTTTGGAAAAGTTTTTTTGAAGCATTAAATGGTGTGGATTATAGAAGAATATTTTAAGCAGTCCTTTAAGGCCTAGGTACATAACGGCTGGCTTTCTTGCTCAGCTTTATATCTGATAAAAGAATAAAAATAAAAGCACAACATAGCTCGAAATTTTCTCGTGCCTCTTTATTCTTTTATTAGAAATGTAGCGGTGAAAGAAAGGCAGCCGCTTATGTGGCGAGGGCTTTAGACCTTCTTTATAGTTTTTTTTTTGTATAATGGTTTTAAAAAATATATGACACCGCCACTTTACAAATATAATATGTAGTAGCAAATGTTCCCCTGATATGGCCACCTTAAAGTATGACTAACGTCAACAGCAATTCGGCCCTATGTTTAAATTTCTCTTTTCTTGGGAGACTACCAGGAGTATCTTTTTGAAAGAAGCCTTTGAAGTCTTCAAATTTGTATTTTTCTCATTTCTGGAAGAATTCAAAGACATCTATATGAAGGCTTTCAAGTCTTATGTATCGAAAATATCAGATGTGTCCTATTCGAGTATACGTCCATGAAGGTTGATCTCATATGACATTCTAGTGGGTTCATCGTTATTGATCCTCATTTCATAACCTTACCAGTCTAGACTTTGTCCAGCTTTTCAATGTTGCGTGCTGCTATTGACCCTTTCTGCAAAAGATGCTTCTTTAGACCCTTTTTGAAAGAAAGGGTGAATCGACAGACCCTTTCGGAAAGAAAGGGCGCTTCTTTGGACTATTTCGAAAGAAAGAATGCCTCTATACACACTTTCTTAAAGAAACTGCGCTTCTTTAGATCCTTTTTGAATTAAATTTTGCTTCTATAGACTCTTTCTGAAACTAAGGGTGCTTCCATAGACCCTTTCTGGAAGAAAGGGTGCTTCTATATACCCTCTCTGGAAGAAAGGGTGTTTCCATAGACCCTTTCTAGAAGAAAGGGTGCTTTTATAGACCCTTTCTGGAAAAAAGGGTGCTTCTATAGACCCTTTCGGGAAGAAAGGATGCTTTTATAGACCCTTTCTGGAAGAAAGGGTGCTTTTATAGAGCCTTTCTGAAACAAAGGGTGCTTCTATAGACCCTTTCTTAAACAAAGGGTGCTTCTATAGACCCTTTCTGGAAGAAAGGGCGCTTCTATACACCCTCTCTGGAAAAATGGGTGCTTTTATAGACCCTTTCTAGAAGAAAGGGCGCTTTTATAGACCCTTTCTAAAACAAAGGATGCTTCTATAGACCCTTTTTGGAAGCAAAGGATGCTTTTATAGACCCTTTCTGGAAGAAAGGGTGCTTTTATAAAACCTTTCTGAAACAAAGGATGCTTCAATAGATCCTTTTTGGAAGAAAGGATGCTTTTATAGACCCTTTTTGGAAGAAAGGATGCTTTTATAGACCCTTTCTGGAAGAGAGGGTGCTTTTATAGACTCTTTCTGAAACAAAGGATGCTTCAATAGACCCTTTTTGGAAGAAAGAATGCTTTATAGACCCTATCTAGAAGAAAGGGTGCTTTTATAGACCTTTCTGGAGAGAAGCGCGCTTTTATAGACCCTTTCTGGAAGAAAGTGTGCTTTTATAGACCCTTTCTGGAAGAAAGCGTGCTTTTATAGACCCTTTCTGCAAGAAAGCGTGCTTTTATAGACCCTTTCTGGAAGAAAGCGTGCTTTTATAGACTTCTATACACCCTTTCTGGTAGAAAGGGCGCTTCTATACACCCTCTCTGGAAGAATGAGTGCTTTTATAGAAGAAAAGGTTGCTTTTATATTCCCTTCTTGGAAAAAAGGATGCTTTTATAGACCCTTTCTGGAAGAAAGGGTGCTTTTATAGACCCTTTCTGGAAGAAAGGGTGCTTTTATAGACCCTTTCTGGAAGAAAGGGTGCTTTTATAGACCCTTTCTGAAAGGAAGGGTGCTTCTATTGACCCTTTCTGAAAGAAGGGGTGCTTCTATTGACCCTTTCTGAAAGAAGGGGTGCTTCTATTGACCCTTTCTGAAAGAAAGACTGCTTCTATAGACCCTTTCTGAAAGGAAGGGTGCTTCTATTGTCCCTTTCTGAAAGAAGGGGTGCTTCTATAGACCCTTTTTGGAAGAAAGGATGCTTTTACAGACCCTTTCTGGAAGAAAGGGTGCTTTTATAGACCCTTTCTGGAAGAAAGAGTGCTTTTATGGACCCTTTCTGGAAGAAAGAGTGCTTTTATGGACCCTTTCTGAAAGAAATGGTATTTTTATAGACCCTTTCTGAACCCTGCATCTATAGACCCTTTCTGGAAGAAAGGGTGCTTCAGCAATTTCATCTCTTACCCATTTGAAAGACAGTGATCTTATTCAGCAGTGATCCGTTGTGTTTGTAACAGCATACGATATGTTTATAAGTTCGCTTTTCTGCTTAATCTGACTCTGGGTCTATGGTCAGTTCTAGGAATGTGGTTGCTTCAATGGACTACTGGAGTTAGTTGAGTAGGTTTGGCAGTTGAAGATGTGCAGTGTATCGTGTGGGCCTGTGCCGCATGCTGTACAGATATTTTGTACGGTGTTGTCGATCCTTGCCCTATAGAAATTTTGGACGGCTACACCACCCTAGCGTAGTTGACCTAAAACTACTCTGGTTGGTCATGGCAGCTGAGGTTAAACGGAGGATGTTCTCCGAAGACAGCATTATAGATAGTCTTCTGAAATACTGAAGTATTCATTATTTTTCCATCACCTTGCACAGTGGTCTAAATCACTGATCTAGCGGCGCGGAATTAATAACTTGGAAACGAACGGAGATATCTTTCTGAAATTTTGCACAAACTCAGTCTGTGTCTGTGGATAACAGTGGACTAAATATGAACAATATCGGCTAATATTTTTGTACATCTCCCATACAATGGTACCTCCTGATATTCAGTATTTTGAGGATTTAAGCCATCATTTCCTTCCAAATTAGTTGTATACCAAATTACAACTAATTTGGAAGGAAATGGTGGCTTAAATCCTCAAAATACGGATATCAGGAGGAACCGGGTTAAGGTTTCTAGTGATCACTAAAACTTTCCACCAAAAATTGTGGACATAGGTTCACGTTTGGGTATAGGCCCCTTTTAAGGTACCTCCCGATTTTCACTATTTTGGGGGTTTAAAGCTATATTTTCCGGCCAAATTAGGTGCAATTTGTTATTTAGGGTTCCCAGTGGACACAAACGTTCTCCACTAAAAATTGTGGACATAGCCCAGCAAAAACCTCATTACAAACCTCCTTTCCCACCCATTATTTTAACAAGGGCATGTCGCACGAAGTATCTGGTTATTTTGTAACCACTAAGTTTTGATATTGTCTCCATATAGCGGTACCTCCCAATGTTCGGTATTGTTAGGATTTTGTCTACATTTTCAGACCAAATAAGCTGAATTTTGGCATAGGAGGTTATGATTATGAACATAGGTCCACATTTTGATATAGCCCCCATATAACTGTACTGACAGATTTTGGGTATTTTGAGGATTTAAGGATTTTTTTTCAAGACCATTTATCAGCAAGATTTGCAGCTAAATTGTGGTTATTCGAAATCTGGGAAGTCCAAATTAATTAGATCCAGTGTGCTCTGGGATCGGATTTTGATATAACTCCGATAGGCAGTTTGGGCCCTATATAGCTATATCGAAATCTGATCCGATTTGCACAATTTTTTGTAGGATTCGTTATTTAACCACAACAATGAACTGGTAAAAATGTTTCATCGATTCGACCATAAATGCGAATTTTAGAGTAAGAAGTAGATATGGGATATGTAGTCCTTGTGATTCTGACTACAAGGATATTTTCTAGAGGGCAAATCATGCTTCCTGACATAAATTATTCTACGGTGACCCACCAAAAATTTGCGAATTTGTAAAGGATCTGATAATTAATGGAGTAGGCCGACTAGTATCATAGGAGATCATTTGTGGTCTGACTAGTATCGGACGAGCTCATATGAAGTCTGATCAGTAAAGGGGATGTTCAGGAACTCAAAAGAGGTCTAACTAGTAAAGGTTGTACTCATAGGAGTTCTGACTTGTAAAGAAACATCTTAGGTGGAGCTAATTAGAGGTTTGACAAGCTAATGAAGAGCAGATTACTAAAGGAGACGCTTGTAAAAGACCTGACTAGCGAATGAAGAGATTGTAAGAGGTCTGACTACTAAAGGAGTAGCGCGTAAAAGGTCTGACTAGTACAGGAGGAGCTCATTAGAGGTCTGCCTAGTAAAGGGGTACTTGAATTGAGGTCTGATTAGTAAAGGTGGAGCTCATAAGAAGTCTGATAAGTAAAGAAGAAACGCAAAAGAGGTATAACTAGTAATAGTGGAGCTCATAGGAGGTCTGGGCAGGAAAGGAAATACCTCAAAAGTGGTTTGGCTAGCAAAAGGAGGAGCTTATAAAAGGTGTGATTAGTAAGAGAGTATCACACTTGTTCAATAGGCGTCTGGATGGTTAAGGAGGAGCTCATAAGGCCCATAAACCAAGAAAATTTACAACAATCCAAACCCCTTCAAATAAATCAAAAAACATTTATTTGTTGTCCATCATTCCCTAAAGGATAATTCAGATTAATGAGTTGAATTGAAGATAAAGAGTTCGACCACAATAAATATTTATTCAATAAAATATTAATTTATTTTTTTTTGTTGTTGTTTATTTTTTACACATAAAAAGCATCCCGGAAATTAATTTATGTAAATCTATAAATAATGGCTACTGCATTCGATCTGGCAAATAGTGTGAGTATGGGCAAATTATGCAAATGTCTGTGATAAGCATTATGCTTACACTTATGTGTCTGTCTATAGAGGATATAAAATATATAATTATATGTTTGTTTTGTTATATAAAAAGCCCTTATATAGCCTTGCCAGTTTTTTTATGTATCTCCTGGATTTTATTGTCCACCATTCACACAGTCGTATTATTGGCCATGTATATCGGTGGACTTTGTGGAAAAGCCAAACGATTTTCCATATTAAAAAAGTACAGTTATGTTGTCAATAAAAATTCGCAATACGCGAGTTCGGTCTCTGCTTCTGCCGCTGATGATGAGGATGTGGATGAGGTGGATGGTGATGAGGTTGATGGTGATGATGACGCTTTGGTGCGTAGTGTTTATGGCCGGCCATTTGGAGATTGTAAATTTATTTTTGTTTTTGGGTGGTGTTATGGGTGGTTGGTTAATTCGCGGCACAAAAATCCACCGCTTTAAAAGGTTTTTATGTTTCGATTTTTTTCGGCTAACGCAATTTTTGTTCTGCAGACGCATTGCAAAACGCGAAGCTGCTGAGCCCAAGTGGCAATGACCACAGCCGACTGCAATTTAACCCCCCTTTTTTTGTTAAAAGCGAAGCTACCTCCTACCCACCTACCATAGACAAATATCTTGCTTCCAAAAAACTGAAACTGAACTCATTATCTGCCATGTATTTGCATGTAGTTAAAATGCGTGTATTGAAGTGATGGCATCACTTAATGGTCATCAGCCTACCTACTATTGCTGCGAACAGCCATTGTGTCTGCCAGCTTTGTTTAAAATAAATATCTCGCCCCTCTTCCTTATATGGATATGCCACCTTAATGACATGTAAAACTTCCCCTGTTTATTGGGTGGTCATTGCATGACTTATTCTTCTCCTCTCTCTCCACCTTTACACATAATGACCACTCACATATTGACCATCAACATCCATTCAAAGTGCTGCTACATCTTCTCCTTCTTCCTACCAAAAAATAAGTTTAACATCAAAAGGGGTTGTTTGGTTGATAAGCCTCCTGTCTGGCAGGAGCAGCAGCAGCAGACGTGGCAGTGGCAGCATCAGTGGCAGAGCAACAATACACGCAGTCCTGTTTGGGTGTCATCCTGGCTGGACAACTGGCCTGCCTGCAAAAATGCATTCTGATGTGCATCAGTAATAGGCCCAGGAAAACAAAACCCACCAAAAAAATAGGATGGACAATGATGCCAATACGAAATACGAAAAAATGCAACCACCCATACAATAAAGTACATTCCAGGGTTAATACAAAAATAGTTATATACAAATATATACAATTGCATACATATGTACATACGAGTACATATACATACATATATGTAAATAATTTACCAAATACATAAAGCCATGGAAAAGCACATAACACAAAGCCTAGCATTGGCATGGCATTGCATTCCGGGATGCATTCATTGCCAGGATGGGTTTTTATGTTTTTTTTTTTTTTTTTTTGTTTTGGTGGGGTGGCCATCTGAATGCAGTTTTTTGGCAATTGGCAGATTTGGGTGCTTATATAGATATGCCACATCTCCCAACCTATGTACATACATATGGATCTCCTCTCATTTGCCTATGAAGCTGATATGCCGTCTCATCATTAATGTTAACAACAACAACAACGAGCTACAAGCATGAACATAAATTGCTGCATCAGCAATAACATTGAGAATTTTAATTTGAATTTTTAATTTCCGTTTTGAGTATGGATCCATGGCCATATTTGTTATTTTTTCCCATAGGTTCCAGCTATTTGAGATATTTTTTTTTTTTTTTGGGTAATTTTCATATATGCACTTGTCATTAAAAATATGTAAATTGCAGTACATAATGACAATAAATGATAATGTTTATATACATTTGGAAATTAAAAAATTACACACATGTACACACATATACTACACCCAAAGATAATATGCAAAACCCCCTTGCCCCAAGAACATATGTATATGGGCTTGAAGTTGTTTTTTTGAAGTACAGTTTTTATTTTTGAATTTTGAATGATTGTAAACTGCGATTCATACCTTATGGTCCTGCAGGAGATCCATGACATAAAAAGAGAGCGAGAGACAAGGGTCATTATTTACTCTTACCATATTAATAAAATTTTTGCAAATTGCCATCAATGAAGTTTTCTGGCTTAATGAGCAGCAGGCTCAATTAGTGTTGCAGGAGGAGGAGTGGACAACAGGAGCAAAATGGGAGGGAATTTTAAAAATGATACTTATTAATATTTTTTGTGATTTAAGGATTCAATAGTAAATTTGGACACAACTGTACTTTCAAATGATTTATTACCAACAAGAAATGGTGATTGTTGTAGAATATTTTTCAATACAACAATGAAATATATTTTTTTGCAAAAAATATTTTTAAAGCGAAAACAAATATATAACTATGTATTTTTATATATATTTTATTTTTAAAGAATTATTCTCAAGAGCAGTAAACGACGATTTTTTAAATTATTTTTTAAAATTGTAATGTTTTTTTTAATTTTTAATATAATAATTAATATAATTAATGTAATATTTTTTCGGATTTTTGAAAAACATTTTTTGAATTATAAAAAAGGGAATTTTAAGGGAATATTTTTTAACATCAAAAACATTTTTTTTTGAGTTCTTAAAAATATTTTTTTGGATTTTTGAAAATCATTTTTATAGTTTAAAAAAGGAATTTTTAAGTAAATTTTATTTATGGACAATAAAGTTGGAGTTTTAAAGACTATTTTTTGAATTTTTAAGACAACTACAGGTGAACTTTGTTAAAAACAAAATTCCAACAACAACCTCACAGGCAACTGTGTTGATGATGAATTCTTAGTTGATTCGTGCTGACATGTTGCAGAATATTTTGATTTTGAGTGTGATTCTCATTCATATGGGAATTCTAGACACTTAAAAAGTTCGGTTTTTCGCTAAAAAGGCATAATTTCAAAAACCGGGATGAAATCATGATATTGGTAGCGATCAGTAAAATGTTTCAACACTGTCAGTTAGTTTTGAAAAACATTACTCTCTGTAATAGAGGGTAATAAATGAAGTTGAGCCATTGGGGGAATACTCCAACTCAAACAATCAAATTCCAAAAATATTCTTTAAAACTCCAACTTTAAAAGAATATTTATTAAGGACAATATAACGAGGGTTTTGTCTAAGGCTGAGGTGAGTTCAGTCGCAGCCAGGGTCAACTCAAGGACCCACGAAACCTTAAGTGAAAACACGAGTGATGACAATTCAATTCTTTATTATCACCCCTTGGTGCTTAATTTATGATTAACATGTGGATACTTATGTGATAAATGCAATTATATGTGGTGGTTATTCGTCTCAGCTGGGTGGAACCTTACTGTGGGCTCGTAGTCAATCGTCTTCGGGCGACACGAGACAGAGTGATGTTGGTAAACTTGTAGTTGTAGCGGTGTTGGCTTGGTGGTAGTGGTCGTTACGTTGATGCTCGGCTGTAGTACTCGCACCCAACGACTCGGCTTGTTATATTGTTGGGTTGATGGTATTCGGCTTGGTGTAGTCGTGTTGAAGCGACTCGGGTTGATGTTACTCGGTTTGGTGTAGTCGTGATGAAGCGACTCGGGTTGATGTTACTCGGCTTGGTGTAGTCGTGTTGAAGCGACTCGGGCTGATGACTTCGGGTTGATGATACTCGGCTTAGTGTAGTCGTGTTGGATCGACTCGGGCTGATGTCTCCGGGTTGATGATACTCGGCTTAGTGTAGTCGTGATGAAGCGACTCGGGTTGATGTTACTCGGATTGGTGTATTCGTGTTGGAGCGACTCGGGTTGATGTTACTCGGCTTGGTGTAGTCGTGTTGAAGCGACTCGGGCTGATGTCTTCGGGTTGATGATACTCGGCTGAGTGTAGTCGTGTTGGAGCGACTCGGGCTGATGTCTTCGGGTTGATGATACTCGGCTTAGTGTAGTCGTGTGGTGACCCTCGGCTCTGGATTCGGCTGTGGTAGTCGGGTTGGTGGTTCTCGTTGGGGCCCTTTGGTTTAGTCAGCCTGGAACGAGAAGACGATCGTATTTAGAGGGAAGCGAACGAATCGCGGAAGCGAACGAATCGCGGAAGCGAACGAGTCGCGGAAGCGAACGAATCGCGGAAGCGAACGAATCGCGGAAGCGAACGAATCGCAGAAGCGAACGAATCGCAGGAAGCTCCTGGTGTCAAAACCTGGAGTACTTATTCGGGGGGCAATGCGAAGTGAATGAGAATTACTTTCCCACACTTTAGAAATAATCATAATTTATATGCACTGAAGTGAAATAATTCCATTACAAGGAGTGTTTTGACTGAGGGTATTTTATGACAATTGCAGAGCATGTATTGACCAATGGTAAATTCATAGATAGCGGGACTCGTAGAAATATGCACATTAAGGTGGGGCATATAATGAGGTGGGTTAACCACAAAATAAAATATTTTTAAGGAAAAGAAATAAATGTAATGGTCACGTTACAACAATTAGGGCGAATTTTTAAAGAACATGCTTTTTGTTTTTGTTTTTTTTTTTTTTTTTTTTGAAAAAATTGTTATTAAATTTTTTGGTTTTAAAAAATTTATTTTGTAAAGAAAAAACGTAATTTTTTAAACTGTTTTTGATTTTTAAGAACAAATTAAAAAAAATATTTTTTGAATTGTAAACATTATTTTTCATTGTCATAGAAAATATTCCAAAAAAATTATTTTCTAAAAAATCTGATTGCTTAAGGGGTTAGGGCCACTTATAAATTTTACAAAATCGAAAATTTTTATTGGCTGAGATAAGAGCGTTAAAAAGAGAAAATTATTTATGACGAAAAAACTATTAATTTTTTCTGTTAAAATCGAAAATTTGATTTTGACAGTTAACAGGATATTTAAAAATTTATATTTTTTAAATCCGTTGCACTTAAGTACAAGACTATTAGGTCCTTAATGATCCCACAAAAACATATGCTGATCGGTTTACTCGTTTTCGAGCTACAGTGGGCACCGCAAACTGCTTTAGTAAAAACAGTGTTTCGTAGACGCCCATTTGCCAGAACAATGTGCAATATTTTTCAACAAAAAGAAAAATCCGAACGCAGCTCAAGCTGTGATCGATCAGATGAAAACAAAATCTTTTATAAAATTGGTAGATTTCTTGTAAAAAATGCATGAAAAATTTAAATGTTCGTGCTCAATAAGTGGCTATAATCCCTTAAGTCTGGAGTATCTAACTTTTTCAAATCCAAAAAAATATTCTTCAAGAATCCACGCTTATTCTCCTTAAAACATCAAAAAACAAGTAAGAAAAGTCTATAGTCGGACGGAGCCGACCATGGGATACCCTATACCACTATCCCTGGACATTCGCTCTCCACGGAACTTCTTTTCAATGTCCTCAAGGAATTAAAATATCGACCAAAAATAAAATTTTTATATTTTGCATACAAAAGTAGTGGTCCATTTCACCCGCTAATGAATATCAGATCATCATTCAAAATTGTAGGCATCTTTTTCGACCTATATTCTTACCCGGTGCAAAATTTCGTGTCTATTGATGTATAATTGCAACTTCTAGGAGTTTATTATTACACTACAAACAAATAACGGAATATATTAGGCTGTAACTCTGTTATCTGATCATGCACACCAACATAATTGGCATAAATTGAAAGGTCAAGCGTTCCACTTTCAAGTATATCTCACTTGTCTGGAATGTCACTTCCAGAAACTAAGATATAAGCTGTATATTAAAAAATTTCACAATTTTCACACAAAAGTTTTGGTCCATTTAACCCTCTAAATGTTATCCGATCACCATCTCAAATTGCAAGCGTCTCCTTTGTGATATACTCTTACATTATTTAAAATTACGCGTTGATCGGACTATTATTGAGACCTACAGAGCCGCTAGAAAATTGGATAAATATTATGTTTTTGGTCCATTTCACCCGCTAAATATTTCACGATCACCACCAATAAGAATAGGGATCTATTCTGATCAGAACTCGACCTCCATACCAAATTTCGTGACGATCGGTCCATAATTGCAGCCTGGAGCGTGTTTACAATTTATAATGGACAGACGGACGGACAGACACACATCTCAAAATCGCTTTATCTCGTCGAGATATGAAGATTGGTATACCACATTGGTGGTCTCCGACGAATATTTCGCGGTGTTACATGAATTTTTACCAAAACAAACTTATAATACCCTTTTCCACATTGTGGTATAGGGTATAAATATACTTGATTTTTAAATGTACATTTTTAAGGTTTTTTTATTTTAGAAAAACTTTTTTCGGATTAAAAAAGATTAAAGCATATTTTTAATGACAATAAACGTGCAAGGAATATTTAAGGAATATTTTTGTCTTTTTGTAGTATTTTTATTTTTTGATAATATTTTGAATTGTTTAAGAATATTTTGTAAGGTAAATAAGCGTGGAGTTTTAAAGAATTTTTTTTTTTTTTGATTTATAATGATTTTTTTTTAGTTTTTTTTTAATGAATTTCCTTTTAGATTTTTAAAGAATATTTTTGGATATTTTTTAAAAACATTTTTAAGGACAATAAGCGTAGATTTTTTAAGAATACTTTTTGGATTTTTAAAGATTTTTTTTCGATTTTTAGGAATTTGTTTAGATTTTTAAAAAATATTTTTGGATTTTTAAAGTTTTTTTTAGATTTTTAAGAATTTTTTAGACTTTTAAAGAATAATCTTGGATTTTTTAAGAAATATTTAAGGGAAATATGCGTGGCTTTTAAAAGAATATTTCTTGTAATTTTAATGATTTTTTTTATTTTTGCCTTATTAAGGCGAAGGTCATTTATAGTGATATTTAATTAATTCTCTTTCGAGTTGAGCTTATTAGACCTATTACACAGCAGGAAGTCTTCTTAGATTTTTAAGAATTCTTTTAATTTTTTAAAGAATACTATTGGATTTTTTAAGGACAATAGATATTGATTTTTAAAGAATATTTTTTGTTTGGCTTTTAAAAATATATTTTTCAAGAAAACTACTCGTACATGCGGAAGGAAGTAGGAAAATAAAACTGGGTTTTTAAAGAATATATTTAAGATTTTCCGAGAATTTATTTGAATATTGAAAAAATGGGTGCCACCGTGGTGCAATCGTATGCACACCCGCCTTGCACACATAAGGTCGTGGGTTCGATTCCCCGGCCAAGCAGCATCAAAACACTTTTCAACGGTGGCAAAATACCCCTCAGTAATGTTGGCGACATTTCCTGAGTATTTCCGCCATGTAAAACTTCTCTACAAAAGTGCTGTCTTAGAACACGCCGTTCGGACTCGGCGATAAACTGTAGGTCCCATGTCATTGACCTAATATGAATCGGGGTGCACTCATTGATATGTGAGAAGTCTACCTTGTACCTTATGGGATGTTTGTGGAACAATTATATATATTGAAAAAATATTTTATTATGAATATTTGATAAACATCTTTGGATATCAAATAAAAAAAGAACAATTAAAAAAAATTGTTGGCGTTTTTTATTGTTGGACTGCAGAATTTTACATCTTTGTGTTTATTTCAGCTCTAGTCCATATTTTGTTGTATTCAAGTATTTGAATAACAACAAAATGTTTTACAGTGGATATGAAATTGATTAGTTGCCGGCGGAGGGTGGGGAATACTATAGTTTCAGTTGTCACCAAATTGTAGGGTAATCAGCTTTAGGGCCATACAGCAATTTTCTCATTTTGTTTAATTTGCTGGATGGGCTTATTGACCTGTTTATCGATACAGAGTCGGCGGAAAAGGGAACTGATGAAGTTGTTTGGTGACAACTGAAACTATAGTATTCCCCGCCCGCAACTAATCAATTTCATATCCACTCAAATACTTGAATACAACAAAATATGGACTAGAGCTGAAATAAACACAAAGATTAAAAAAAATAATAATAATAATAATAATTTTTAAGAAATATATTTTTTGAGGACAATAAAGGTGTAATTTAAAAAGAGCCAATACAAATATTTAGATTTTCTAAAATTTGCAAGTGGCTATAACCCCTTTAGGACCATCAGAAAAACAAACGTGTATTGTAAAACGATTTTTAATGCTCAGCACAGCAGGAAATGTGCACAGAAAAATTGTCCAAATTTTTTTTTTTTTAAAAAAATCTCATTGTTTCATGAAAACATTTTTTTAATAATCCTTATTGGTTTTGAATAAAATAATTTGAAAAAGTCCACGTTGTAGTGTTGGGCAATCTCGTTCATTGAGCGGATCGATCTTTTTCATTCCGCTCACCAAAAAGATCCGGGTCTTTCACTTCGGTCGTTGGCTCTTTTTCATTAAATGAAACATTTTCTTTTGAATATCGTTCATGGTTCCTCTTCTCTACATTGATTGTTTTGTGTGTGTGTCAGTTTGTGAAGCTTGCGTTAACGCAGCCTGTGGAAGTTTGTTTGTGTGCAAAAAATTGTGGTGGTTTTCTGAACGTGGTGGTGGTGGTGATTTTGAATATGAACGAAAGAAGCAAAAAGAACCAGAGAAGCTAAAATAACGAGATGAACGATATGATCTACTGAACGATATGATGGCCTATTGAACGATATCAGCTAAGTGAATTGATTGTTTTGTGTGTGCAAATTTATTATGCTTGCGCTAACGCAGCATGTGTAAAGAGATTTTGTGTGTAAAACTAAAATGATTCTGCTGCTAATTTTGCAAAGAAGCAATGTCTTGGCCATCAGGGATCTAAATGAACGACATAAACGAATGTGCTGAATACGGGTCCGTTCGTTCTATTCACGGAATCGTTCCTTGGAGCCGGTTCGTTCACGAACGACACAACTCTACCACGTTGGTTAATAAAAATTCTTTAAAAAAATCCACTTTGACGAAAAATTCTTTAAAAATCATTTAAAAAATTCACGTTAGTTGAAGACGTCTTTAAAAGTTGGAAAAAAATCTTTATAAAATCTATGTTGTTGTTGAAGGAAAATTCTTTAACAACCATATTGGTTGACGAAACAAATTTTTAAAAATCCACAAATCTGGAAAATATCCACGTTGGTTCATGAAAAAAAAATCTTTAAAAAATCACGTCGATACATGCTTAATGAGAAAAATCTCTTTAAAATTGTAGCGTTAGTTGTTAACGATAACATCCGTAGCAATCGATTTTTCGAATATCGATAGTTTGCCATCTCTACCTACCAAACAAATGACCAATACTTTACTAGAATATATAAACTCTTTAAAAAATCCACGTTTATTGAGCCTATGATCCTTACAAGAATATAGAAACAGCTTAAAAATCCACGTTTATTGGGCCTGAATGACATTTTGTGAGCTTATGGTCCTTGAGAAAAATTCTTTTTAACATCCACGTCTTGTGGGCCTATTATTCTTGAGAAAAATACTTTAAAAAATCTTCTTCCTATGGTCCTTGAGAAAAAAAATTCTTTAAAAACTCCGGGAACAGTTGGCCTATTGTCCGTGAGAAAAAATCGTTAAAATATCCACCATTTCTAGGTCGATGGTGCTAAACAAAATCCACTTTGCATTAGAAAATAAAATTTTAAATCTTTAGCCAAGGTTGCGTATGATTGTTATAAATAGAAAGTGCATCCGTTACGTTGGTCATAACTTCGCCATTTTTTTAAGATACTTTTAATGTTCTTTCAGTTATTTAAGGCTAAGAATATGCTTCATAATACACAATTAATAAAATTTATACAATTGCCCTGTCTTTAATTATAATTATTTTCAAATACAAAATATGAATAGAAAGTACTTCCGTAAAATTGGTCATAGCTTAGCCAACTTTTAAGATATTTTTAATGTTCTTTCAGTTATTGAATGCTAAGAATCGCCTTCATAATACAAAATTAATAAAATGTACACACTCGTGTGAGCGATAACACACTAAATTGCCCCTTTTTAATTAAAATTATTTTCAAATACAAAATATGAATAGAAAGTACATCATAAATTTGTCATTGCTTCGCCAACTGTTAAGATATTTTTATTGTTGTTTTTAGTTATTGGAGGCTTGGAATATCCTTCATAATACAAAAATAATAAAATGTATACACTCTTTAAAGAATTAGTGTAAAATTGTACCATTTGCCTTATTATAATAATTTTAAATTGGTCATTGCATTGGGAATTTTGAAGGTAGTTGCAATATTTTTTCGCTTATTAAAAGAAAAATCAACGTTTTTATGACGACGATTTATGAAAAAAATTCTTCAAAATTGGTTTTGTCTGAAAATTTTTTCTACTTCAAATTCCTTTCAAATCTCATATTTATCCACTTTGCATTAGAAAATCAAATTTGAAATCATCGGCCAAGGTTGCGTATGATTGTTATTAATAGAAAGTAATTCCGTTAAATTGGTTATTGCTTCACCAAATTTTTAAGATATTTTTAATTTTTTTCAGTTATTGAAAGCAGAGAATGTCCTTTCTAATACAAAATTAATAAACTGTATACCAGGAATATTGCCAATTATTTCATATTCCATTTCAGAAAAAAATTATAAATTTTTTTCGCGCTACATCACCGATTTTTGATATGTAGGTTAAGAAAAAGATTCCCAGTACGAATCTGGTCGCGAGCCAATTTTTGGTTGTTGCGGACAAAAGTTATGGCGCTTTTATTTCGCTTTTTAAGAAAGAAAATATTATAAAAACGCTAATTATTTTAATGAGCACAATTGTTACAAAAAAGTTCTCTCGAAGTGACTTCAGCGAGTAGATTGCATAATACCTGCAAAATATTACACAGAATTCGCGGAATGTACATAAAATTGATAAATTATTGAATATAAGTCAACTTTTTTCAAAATTAAGGCCCATTTAGTGGTCATAAAATTACATAAAAATTTGTTCTAGATCAAAACTTCACGGCGAATCAAATGAGACTACAATCATACAGACTGGTGTTATAGTTTCGATGTTACAGCCAAAATAAGCACATATTTTGGTCAAAAAAAATTTTTTTTGTTTGAAAAAATATCTTTTCACATGCATTATGTAGTAGAAAAAATTGTAAAAATCTATAGGAATACTTCCTTCATTTTGCTTAAATCTCCCAATAAAATAGACGGATTTTGCTTTATTGACATTCATATTAAAGCTTTTCCATTAGGGAAGGTAATTGGGTTGATGAGGATGTATCTCAAAACTTCTGAAATGGAAATAGAGGTCAAATAACCCATTTTAATTTATATGCATTTTAAAATGCGTGTAAATCGCGTAATTATCAAAATCATTTTGTCCGCATGTGATTTTCGTGTACAGCAAGACCATATCTATTAAGTTGTATATATTTTTCGAAATATAATTTGGACTCTAAGATGTAGCATCGGCTGCATCTTAGCATTAAAAAACCTAAAAAATATCGCTAATTTGGGCAAAGTGCATACAATTTTTGTCCGCATCCGATTTCAATGTCAACCATGAAAATCTACATCGATATATATCTATTTGAAGGCGATCAATCAAGAACCGCGGATGTAGCATCACACACTATTTTTTGGGATAAAATGAATGTAGCTTCCTTATCAGTAAAGTTTTCAAATCTCTGTTTCCGCTAAAACGAAGATGCTGCACTAGTTTTTTCATTGCAGTGGAAACGATGCGCAGAAAACGCGATAAAATACGCGATATTTTCAAAAACAATTTTAGGTGATTTTTCTACTTTGGAATTTCTCGTAACTCGCGTTTTAGTAGATAGATTTTCACGAGGAATGATTTATTGGATCCGAAACGTAAAAAACTAAAATGTGCAATGGAGTACGAAGTATTCTAGAGACAATTGCAAATATTAGACCCGAAAAATATGATTTTTAGAAAAATGTTCACACAAATTTCCGCATTTGGATGCAGATTTCTATGAAGCTGTGCAGACTACATTCACAATATACGTATCAAATAACTCAGAATCGCAAATATTACAATTCTATATATGATTTTTTGAAAAACCTGTTTGCGGAATGACATTAGAAGAAAATTTCAAAAAACACTGTAAATCTGGCTTCAAAATGTCAGCATCATTTAATGGTAGAAGCAGAGGAATTTTTGAAAAGTAATACATTAGTGAGATGATCCTTATTTAGTTTGCTTCTGCTTTTACTTTGACAGGAAACTCGAGAGAAGTGTGGTTTACTCACAAATCGAGATATAACAAAAAAAGACATGGTGGCTTCAACCCATTTTCACCAATTTTTTAACATAAATATAGCCACAGCTTCCACGCAAATTATCTTTTAAGGCCAATATTTTTGCCACGACCAAAAACATTTCATTTTATCCAAAAGTATTTAATTTGTATAATATACAATCACGAGTCGCGTTTTCTAAAAGGATAAACCTTGGCTTCAGCTATGTTAAATTTTCAAAAATATTGGTGATACACTCTTTTTCTAATACAAAATATTAATGAAAAGTACTTCCGTGAAACTGGCCATAACTTCGGAATTTTTTAAGATATTTCCAATATTTTTTTCAGTTATTGTGCTGAGAAAAAAAGCCACCGTTTCTAGGTCGATGGTCCTTGAGAAAAATCCTTTAAAACATCCACGTTTTATAGGCCTAGTGTCATTGAGAAAAATTCTTTAAAAATCCGCCGTTTGGGGGCCTATCATCCTTGCGATAAAATCGTTAAAATCCACCTTTACCAGGTGGATCGTCCTTTAGAAAAATTCTTTAACAAAATCTCCTTTGCATTAGAAAATCAAATTTTAAATCTTCGGCCAATGTTGCGTATGATTGTTAATAATAGAAAGTGCATCCGTTAAATTGGTTATAGCATCGCCAATTTTAAAGATATTTTTAATGTTTTGGCAGTTATTGAAAGCTAAGAATATCCTCTATAATACAAAATTAATCAAAATGTACAACCTCTTTTGAGAATCATTGCAAAAATTAACCCAATTTTGAATTGACCAAAAACTAGTTAAATATTTTAATTATTTTCAATTTAAAAATATTCTTGTGTCCAAAACTTGTTATCCCACCTTCTTTTGGCACCTATAATTAGTGTTGTCTGAACATTTTTTCTACTTCAAACTCCCTCCGAATCTCATATTTATCCACTTTGAATTAGAAAAAGAAATTTTAAATCTTTAGACAAGGTGGCGTATGATTGTTATTAATAGAAAGTACTTTCGTTAAATTAGTCATAGCTTCACCAATTTTTAAGATATTTTTAATTCCTAATACAAAATTAATAAACTGTATACACTGTTTAAAGAATTAATGTAAAGTTGACCCTTTTGCCTCATTGTAATAATTTTCTAATACAAAATATTAATGAAAAGTACTTCCGTGAAACTGGCAATAACTTTGGAAGTTTTTAATATATTTTCAATATTATTTCACTTATTGAAAACTGAGAATATCCTTTATAATACAAAATTAATAAAAGTCTACACATTCCTTTGAGGAATAATACAAAAAGTGAACCTGACCCTTTCTAATTCCAAATTTTAAATGGATTTTTGTTTATAATGACCCTTGCCCTCCTCCTTCCCAATCATATCTCCATCTGAAACTTTACATCTCTAAAAGTACTCATCACTAAGGCTAACAAAAACATGCAAACAACATAGGCTTCTTGGTCTAGGTCTGTATATCCAGCCGTTTCTCTACGATTCTGATGAATTTGTATTTATCGCCGTGTGTCGGTTGTTTCGTTTCGTTTTTGTCAACCAACTCCCTCTGTTTTATTTCAATGCATTTCATTTCATTATGCCTGCTGACAGGCAGGCACACATGAGAAATGCTTGCACACCCATAGCGAAAGAGTAATGATGATGATGGGTGCCCAACAGAAAAAAAACAAAGAAAACAATGACGAACGAAGTAGCAACTCCTGGCTGCAATTTAATGGTCATGTGTGCTGTTCTGGCTACGATGACAGCAAATACAGCCTCCACCAGCAACTACTGCTGCCATTTCTGTTTACTTTCCTTTATTTTTTCCTGTTTCGTGTGTGTTATAATACCGTTGTTGTTGTTGCTGCTGTTCCGCTGATACATGTTGAAGTTTGTACTTATTTTTCCTTTTGTTTGGTTAAAGGCTTTCGCGGTCTTTTCTGTCTTGTGTTATTCTTTTTCCACGTTTTCTTTTTTTGTTTCCATTGAACTGCGTTTGTTGTTTCAGTTGTTTGCTGCGTTTTCCTTCTTTTTATGTGCCATGTTTTGTAGTTCATTTTTCCTTTTTCCATGAGCTGCGGTGTTCTTTCCCCACCCATTGTTGTTATTGTTGCCAGGCATCCTCTGAGTAGGATGTGTCGTCTGTAAAGTTTCTTGCTTTTGTTTTTATTTTCCATTTCGCTTTTCTCTTGCCCGGTTTTTTCGGTTTGTTTTTCTGGTGCGAAACACATATCCCCGCTATGCGTGCCGGCGTGTGAGCGATAAAATGTATTGCGCTGTATATAAAATTCATTGTTGCTTTAATATTTTGTTTTATTCCTTTGCGAATTTTAAGTTAAATAATAATTTCTTTTATTTTTTTGGATGGGCGATTTCTTTTATTTTTTTCGGCTGATGTCTAGGCCTGGCATTGGCCGAAAATTTTTTTCGACTATTTGTCTTGTACTTTAGTTTTTTCGTTTCGTTTTTTCAAGGACTCCATATGTATGTTGTAGCATCCTCCTCCTCCTTTTCCACCCAAGAAAGGTGGAGTACAAGCATGTTTGTTTCTTTTTTCCATATTTCGCATTTTATACACCCATTCATTTTCTTTTGATGCCAGTAAATGAGTGCTGGGAGGATGTCCGGTAGAATTAAAATAAGCATAAAATGTTTATCAAGAAATATTTGCATACAGAGCACAATTAATGCATCACTTCACGTCTGTGTCATTAAAAAAGGTATGAGGTTGTATTAAGGGAATGGTTATTGGATTGACAATAAATTCAGGGAAATATATAAAAATAAATGTGTCTGCATTGTCAGCTTGAAATGCTCATAACACAGGATTTCCGATGTGATGGTTGCTGAAAAGAGTAAGCCTTTAAAAATCATCATATCTTGACCTGCGTGAGGAAATGTTCCTCAAAAATATCCACGTTTTTGGACCCTAAATATTAAGACATTTCAGATGCCATATCTCAATAATAAAAATTAGTTATATAGCATTAAAGCAACGATAAGATATTTGGGAAATATTGAAAAGTTTGGCGTAGGAAAAATATTTAAAATTTTTCCAATAAATAAAATGTTAATATTTAGTTGTCATTGCTCATGGACTGGGGAACCATACGAAATAGCCTGAGTTGAAGAAGTTATATTCGCGAATAATATACAGAAAAAATAATTGAAATTGGATAAATAGATTTTTAGTTATGAATTTTTTAATTTTCGTACCTCCCTGCGTATGATTGACATTAATTTTTGTCATTTTTTATTAAATGCTTCATAACTTCCATAATCCTCAACAGAAATTTATTTAATAGGGCTCATTTTAAAGCTAACACCATCAGCAATATGTGGCATAAAAAATATTTGGCATTGCGATGCACCTAGGATTAAAATGTCATATCGAATATCAAAATATTTTTTCAAATTGGCTTTTAAAAAATTTTTCATCATGCAACGTTGATTTTTTCCAACAGCCAACGGAAATTTTTTAAAGAATTTTTTTCATCCACCAACGAGAATTTTTTAAGAAATTTTCTCGTCAAACTAAGATTTTTTTCTGATCAACCAACTTGGATTAATTCATCGCTTCACGTCTGTGTCATTAAAAAAGGGATGAGATTGGATTAAGGGAATGGTAATTTTTGCAAAGTTATTGGATTGACAATAAATTCAGGGAAATATATAAGAATTAATGTGTCTGTACATCCACCACAAGCTTATTGCAGGCATCGTTAGTTTGAAATAATAATCCAGGCATTTTTACTGTGAAGGTCCTTCGAACAAAATAATCCTTAAAAAGTACATGTTTCTTGGTCTGCTAAGATATGACAAATATTCTTTTAAAAATCCAGGCTTTTAGTCTCCAAATTTTGGATCATTTCGGAGAAAAAGTAAAAATTTATTTTTTGGAAATATTGATCAGTTTGGCGTATGGCGAATCATTTTTTCCTAAATTAAATATTCAGGTTTAGTTCTTCTTTCCCATGGCCTAGAGAACCATACGAAATGGTCTGAGTTGAAGAAGTTAAATTCGCGAAAAATATACAAAAAAAATAATTGAAATTGGATAAATAGATTTTTAGTTATGAATTTTTTAATTTTCGTACCTCCCTGCGTATGATTGACATTAATTTTTGTCATTTTTTATTAAATGCTCCATAACTTCCATAATCCTCAACAGAAATTAATTTAATAGGGCTCATTTTAAAGCTAACACCTTCAGCAATACGTGGCTTAAAACATATTTGGCGTTGCGATGCACCTAGCATTAGAATTTCATATCGAATATCAAATTATTTTTCCAAATGGACTATTAAGAATTTTTTTCATCAAACAAAGTGGATTTTTTCCAACAACCAACGAGAATTTTTTAAAGAATTTGTTTCATCAACCAACGTGAATTTTTAAGAATTTATCTCGTCAAACAACGTGGATTTTTCTTACACTTTTTTCTCATCAGCCAACTTGGATTAATTCATCGCTTCATGTGGTGTGTCATTAAAAAAGGAATGAGATTGGATTAAGGGAATGGTAATTGTTTGCAAAGTTATTGGATTGACAATAAATTCAGGGAAATGTATATAAAAAAAATTGTGTCTGTACATCCACCACAAGCTTATTGCAGTCATCGTAAGTTTGAAATAATGATAATCCAGGCATTTTTACTGTGACGGTCCTCCTCGAACAAAATAATCCTTAAAAATCCGTTTCTTGGCCTGCTGATATATGACAAATATTCCTTTAAAAATCCAGGCTTTTAGCCTGCAAATATTGGAACATTTCGGATACCATATCTCAATGGAAAAAGAAAAAATTAATTTTTTGGAAATATTGATCAGTTTGGCGTATGGTGAATATTTATCATTTTTTTTCTGAATTAAATATTCAGGTTTAGTTGTTGTTTCCCATGGCCTAGGGAACTATGTGAAATGGCTTGTCTTGAAGCCGATAAATTCAGGAATAATACGCAGAAAAAATAATTGAAATTGGATAAATAGATTTTTAGTTATGAATTTTTTAATTTTCGTACCTCCCTGCGTATGATTGACATTAATTTTTGTGATTTTTTTACTAAATGCTCCATAACTTCCATAATCCTCAACAGAAATTCTTTTAGTAGGGTTCATTTTAAAGCCAACACCTTAAGCAATACGTGGCTTACAACATATTTGGCCTTGCGATGAACCAATGATTAAAATGTCATATCAAATAACAAATTATTTTTCCAAAGAGGCTTTTAAAAAAATGTTTCATCAACCAACGTGGATTTTTAAACCAACCAATGAGAATTTTTTAAAGAATTATTTTCATCAACAAACGTGATTTTTTAAGAATTTTTCTCGTCAAACAACGTGTATTTTTCTAAGATTTTTTTCTCATCAACCAACTTGGATTAATTCATCGCTTCACATCTGTGTCATTAAAAAAGGAATGAGATTGGATTGAGGGAATGGTAATTGTTTGCAAAGTTATTGGATCGACAATAAATCCAGGGAAATATATAAGAATTAAGGTGTCTGTACATCCACCACAAGCTTATTGCAGGCATCGTTAGTTTGAACAATGGTGAATATTTATCATATTTTTCTCTAAATTAAATATTCAGGCTTAGTTGTTGTTTCCCATGGCCTAGGGAACTATATGAAATTGCTTGTCTTGAAGCCGATAAATTCAAGTATAATATACAGAAAAAATAATTGAAATTGGACAAATAGATTTTTAGATATGGATTTTTTAATTTTCGTACCTCCATGCGTATGATTGACATTAATTTTTGTCATTTTTTATTAAGTGTTCCATAACGTCCATAATCCTCAACAGAAATTCATTTAGTAGGTCTCATTTTAAAGCTAACAGCTTCAGCAATATGTGGCATAAAACAATTTTGGCCTTGCGATGCACCTAGGATTAGAAATTCATATCGAATATCAAATAATTTTTGCAAATGGACTTTTATGAATTTGTTTCATCAAACAACGTGTTTTTTTTTTTTCTTCAACCAACTTGAGTTTTTTAAGAATTTTTTCTCATTAACCAACGAGGATCTTTTATGAACTTTTTCTTCAACCAACGTGAATTTTTTAAGATTTTTTTCTCATCAACCAACTTAAACATTTTTTAAGAATTTTTTCTCACCAAACTACGTAGATATTTTAATAAATATTTTTCATGAACCAACGTGAGAATAGGGAACTATATGAACTAGTTTGATTTAAAGCCGATAAATTCAAGAATGTTATGCAGCAAAAATAATTGAAATTGGATAAATAGCTTTTTAGTAATGAATTTTTTAATTTGAGTACACTCGTGCGTATAATTAATATTAATTTTTGTCACATTCTATTAAACTCTCCATAACTTCCACAATTATCAACAAAAATTAATGTTTTATGACTCATTTTAAAGCTAGTACCATCAGCAGTATGTGTCCTAAAACCTATTTGGCATTGCGGTGCACCAAAGATTAAAATTTTATATCGAATTTCAAATTATTGTTCCAAATGGGCTTTTAAGAATTTATTTAAGCAAACAACGTGGATTTTTTCATCAACCAACGTGGGTTTTTTAAGAATTTTTTCTCATCAACCAACGAGGATTTTTAGGATTTATTTTCATTAACCAACGTGGATATTTTAAGAATTTTTCTCATCAAACAACTTGAACACTTTTTAAGAATTTTTTTCTCACCAAACTACGTGAATATTTTTAGAAATATTTTTCATGAACCAACGTGGGACTAGGGAACTATATGAACCACTTTCATTTAAAGCCGATAAATTCAAGAATGTTATGCAGGAAAAATAATTGAAATTGGATAAATAGATTTTTAGTAATGAATTTTTTAATTTGAGTACACTCGTGCGTATAATTAATATTAATCTTTGTCACATTCTATTAAACTCTCCATAACTTCCACAATTCTCAACAAAAATTAAAGTTTTATGACTCATTTTAAAGCTAGTACCATCAGCAATATGTGTCATAAGACATATTGCGGCAATATAAGGCATTGCGGTGCACCAAAGATTCAAATTTCATATCGAATTTCAAATTATTTTTTCATATGGACTTTTAAAAATTTATTTAATCAAACAACGTGAATTCCTTTCATCAACCAACGTAGATTTTTTAAGAAATTTTTTCTCATCAACCTACGTGGATTTAACTAACGTAGATTTTTTTAAGAATTTTTTCTCATCAACCTACGTGGGTTTTAACCAACGTGGATTTTTTAACGAATTTTTCCTAATCAATCTACGTGGGTTTTAACCAACTTGGATTTTTTAAAGAATTTTTTCTCATCAACCTACGTGGGTTTTAACCAACGTGGATTTTTTAAAGAATTTTTTCTCATCAACCTACGTGGGTTTTAACCAACGTGGATTTTTTAAAGAATTGTTTCTCATCAACCTACGTGGGTTTTAACCAACGTGGATTTTTTAAAGAATTTTTTCTCATCAACCTACGTGGGTTTTAACCAACGTGGATTTTTTAAAGAATTTTTCTTGTCAACCTATGTGGGTTTAAACCAACGTGGATTTTTTAAAGAATTTTTTCTCATCAACCTACGTGGGTTTTAACCAACGTGGATTTTTTAAAGAATTTTTTCTCATCAACCTACGTGGATTTTAACCAACGTGGATTTTTTAATGAATTGTTTCTCATCAACCTACGTGGGTTTTAACCAACGTGGATTTTTTAAAGAATTTTTTCTCATCAACCTACGTGGGTTTTAACCAACGTGGATTTTTTAAAGAATTTTTTCTCATCAACCTACGTGGGTTTTAACCAACGTGGATTTTTTTAAGAATTTTTTCTCATCAGCCTACGTGGATTTTAACCAACGTGGATTTTTTAAAGAATTTTTTCTCATCAACCTACGTGGATTTTAACCAAGGTGGTTTTTTTAAAGAATTTTTTCTCATCAACCTGCGTGGATATTTTTAAAGAATTTTTTCCATCAACTTGCGTGGATATTTTTAATAATTTTTGCTCATCAATCTGCGTGGTTATTTTTAAAAATATTTTTCATAAACCAACGAGGGTATTTTTATAGAAGGAGAGGGGGGGGGAGTGATGTAATTTACAAACACAAATTTATTTAAAATCTAAGATTAAAACGTAGTATTCAGACATAACTAAATCCGAAAGTTCTGGAGCACAGGAATATTTTGAATTGGAAATAAGTAGAATTAAAAACAGGTTCAATTTTTGTATTAATTCTGAAAAGAGTGTGTACAATGTATTAATTTTGTATTATAAATGGCATTTTCAGTTTTCAATAACTAAACACATATTGCAAATATCTGAAAAAAATTCCAGTGCTATGACCAATTTAACGAAAGTACTTTCTCTGAATATTTTTTATTAAAAAAATTATTATAATTAGGAAAAAGGGCAACTTTTTACAATTATTCTCTAAAAAAGTGTATGCATTTTATTATTCCTGTATTACAAGGGATATTCTCAGCTTTAAGTAGCTGATAAAATAATACAAATATCTTAAAAATTGGCTGAGCTATGACCAATTTAACGGAAGTACTTTCAATTCATATTTTCTATTTGAAAAGAATTATAATTAAAGAAGGGGCAATTATTTGTGTTATCTATCACAGAAGTCCACACATTTTATTAGTTTCGTATTATGAAGAATATTCTCTGCTTTAAATAACTAAAAAAATATTAAAAATATTTAAAAAATTGGCGAAGTAATGACCGATTTAACGGAAGTACTTTCTATTCATATTTTCTATTTGAAAATAATTATAATTAAAAAAGGGGAAATTTTTTTTTGTTATCTCTCACAGTGGTGTATAAAATTTATTAATTTTGTAGTATGAACGATATACTCAGATTTCAAGAACCGAAAAAAAACATAAAAAATATCTTAAAATTTGGCGAAGTTATGATCAACTTAACGGATGTACTTTCTATTAATAACAATCATACGCAACCTTGTCCATTTTCACGGAAGTACTTTCTACTAATATTTTGTATTAAAAAATTATTATAATTAGGCAAGAGGTTCAACTTTATTATTAGTCCTTTGAAGAGTTTATACATTTTATTATTTTTGTATTATGAAGAATAGTCTCAGCTTTCAATAACTGAAAAAATATTAAATATATCTTTAAAATTAGCGAATTAGCGGCGGAAGAACTTTCTATTAATATTTTGCATTAGAACATTTTGATAGTTAGGAAAACGGCCAATTTCTTTAAAGGGATTATACATTTTATTAATTTTGTATTATAAAGGATAATCTCTGCTTTAAATAACTAAAAAAATATTAAAAATATTTAAAAAGTTATGACCAATTTAACGGAAGTACTTTCTATTAATATTTTGTATTTGAAAATAATTATAATTGAAAATATGGCAATTTTTGTGCTATTTCTCACAGAAGTGTTTGACTTTATTAATTGTATTACTAAGGATACTCTCAGTTTTAAATAACTGAAAAAATATTGAAAATACCTTAAAAACTGGCGAAGTTATGAGCGACATAACGGATGTACTTTCTATTAATAACAATCATACGTAACCATTGGCCTATAAACGTGGATGTTTTAAAGGATTTTCCTCAATGACCATCGACCTAGAAAACGTGGATCTCAGCTCAATTACTGAAAAAATATTGAAAATATCTTAAAAAATATGGAAATTGTGGCCAGTTTCACGGAAGTACTTTCCATTAATATTTTGTATTAGAAAATTATTATAATTATGCAAAAGGGGTCAACTTTTACATTAATATTTTAAAGAGTGTATACAGTTTATTAATTTTGTATTAAGAAGGACATTCTCTGCTTTAAATAACTGGAAGAATATTAAAAATATCTTAAAAATTGGCGAAGCTATGACCAATTTAACGGAAGTACTTTCTATTAATAATAATCATACGCAACCTTGGTCGAAGATTTAAAATTGTTTTTTTCTAATGCAAAGTGGATAAATATGAGATTCGGAAGGAGTTTGAAGTAGAAACAATGTTCAGACAATACTAATTATAGGTGCCAAAAGAAGGCGGCATAACAAGTTTTGGATACAAGATTATTTTTAATTTGAAAATAATTATAATATGAAATCAATATTTGGTCAATCCAAAATTGGGTTAATTTTTGTAATGATTCTCAAAGTAGTGTGTACATTTTTATAATTTTGTATTATAGAGGATATTCTTAGCTTTCGATAACTGAACAAATATTGTAAATATCTTGGAAATTCCCAAAGTACTTTTTATTAATATTTTGAATTAGACAATATTTTTATAATTAGACAAAAAGCCAATCTTATATAAATTCTTTAAAGAATGTACACATTTTATTAATTTTGAATTAAGAAGGATATTCTTAGCTTTCCATTACTGCCAAAACATTAAAAATATCTAAAAAATTGGCGATGCTATGACCAATTTAACGGAAGTACTTTCTATTAATAACAATCATACGCAGCATTGGCCGAAGATTTCAAATTTGATTTTTTAATGCAAAGGGGATTTTATTAAAGAATTTTTCTAAAGGATTATCCCCCTAGTAAAGGTGGATTTTAACGAGTTTTTCTCACTAAATGTGGATTTTTTAAAGAATTTTTCTCAAGGACCATAGGCCCACTAAACGTGGATTTTTGAAGATTTTTTCTGAAGGGCAGTGGAAGTCATGAAAAAATATTCTTTAAAAAATCCACGTTTCTTGCGGTGGAAGTCATGAAAAAATATTCTTTAAAAAATCCACGTTTCTTGCTGTGGAAGTCAAGAAAAAATATTGTTTAAAAAATCCACGTTTCTTGCTGTGGAAGTCATGAAAAAATATTCTTTAAAAAAATCCACGTTTCTTACAGTGGAAGTCATGAAAAGTTTTTTTGCTGTGGAAGTCATGAAAAAATATTCTTTAAATAATCCACGTTTCTTGCTGTGAAAATCATGAGAAAATATTCTTTAAAAAATCCACATTTCTTGCTGTGGATGCCATGAAAAAATATTCTTTAAAAAATCAACGTTTGTTGCTGTGGAAGTCATGAAAAAATATTCTTTAAAAAATCCACGTTTCTTGCTGTGGAAGTCATGAAAAAATATTCTTTAAAAAATCCACGTTTCTTGCTGTGGAAGTCATGAAAAAATATTCTTTAAAAAATCCACGTTTCTTGCTGTGGAAGTCATGAAAAAATATTCTTTAAAAAATCCACGTTTCTTGCTGTGGAAGTCATGAAAAAATATTCTTTAAAAAATCCACGTTTCTTGCTGTGGAAGTCATGAAAAATTATTCTTTAAAAAATCCACGTTTCTTTCTGTGGAAGTCATGAAAAATTATTCTTTAAAAAATCCACGTTTCTTGCTGTGGAAGTCATGAAAAAATATTCTTTAAAAAATCCACGTTTCTTGCAGTGGAAATCATGAAAAAATATTCTTTAAAAAATCCACGTTGGTTAATTTAAAAAAATATTCTTTAAAAAATCCACGTTGGTTAATTTAAAAAAATATTCTTTAAAAATTCACGTTGGTTAATTTAAAAAAATATTCTTTAAAAAATCCACGTTGGTTAATTTAAAAAAATATTCTTTAAAAAATCCACGTTGGTTAATTTAAAAAAATATTCTTTAAAAAATCCACGTTGGTTAATTTAAAAAAATATTCTTTAAAAAATCCACGTTGGTTAATTTAAAAAAATATTCTTTAAAAAATCCACGTTGGTTAATTTAAAAAAAATATTCTTTAAAAAATCCACGTTGGTTAATTTAAAAAAATATTCTTTAAAAAATCCACGTTGGTTAATTTAAAAAAATATTCTTTAAAAAATCCACGTTGGTTAATTTAAAAAAAATATTCTTTAAATAATCCACGTTTGTTGCTGTGGAAGTCATAAAAAAATATTCTTTAAAAAATCCACGTTTCTTGCTGTGAAAATCATGAGAAAAATATTCTTTAAAAGCCACGTTTGTTGTTGTGGAAGTCATGAAAAAATATTCTTTAAAAAATTCACGTTTCTTGCTCTGCTAAAGTACGAAAAAAATAATATTTTCTCTTTTCCAGTTCGAATTAGTTGAAACATCGCCTAACATCATTGAATTCTACAAAGAAAACATTTCTATGTTTTATATGAATTTAAATATCCGCAAAATTTTGTATTCCTTGCTTTCATTTTCATTTGAAAAAAAAAAAACAAAATATCTAAACACTCACCAAAACTTGTCTAAACCAAATCGCCGAAAAAAAAAGAAATATGAAAACAAAATCAAGTCATCTTTGGTGGTGTCCGCCAAAACAGAGATTTCCCTCTGTTATTATTTTTATTTGTTGTACCTTTGCCGGTTGCCATGGTTAGTGAAAGTGGAAATAGTCATAGAAAAATGACAAAAATATCCAATCCAGATAACAAAACAAAAACCGGCTATTGCCGAAAAAACAAATGTGTAACGTTTAGTTGAGAAAACCAGAAAAAATGTGCAAATAAAAAAAAAGAAAACAGTACATTGCCAAAAATGCTGCACGTACTTGTTATGAAGGGAAAGGTGGAGGAAGGGGAATGTGAAAATTCAACGCTCTTGGTGGTCACTGGTTTTTTTCCTCCATCATTTCAAATGACAATAAAAACAAACAAACATGGTTTTGTTATAAATTTTTTGGACTCAATTTTTGCTGTTTCTTTTCGGGGAGGGAAACGCACATGTTGTGTCTGGCACAGAGCTGTGATTTTCACCCACCCACAGGGTTGTGAAGTTACGGACTTCACATGGAAGCAGGTGAAGTATATATTTGCTCCAATGTCCAGCAATCATTCACAACTACCACCTAGGATGGCTGACTGGCTGGCTGGTTTCACTATTTCGCATGCATCATGCACAAAGCTTTTGTTTGTCTGCTCTCCAATTTGTTTTTTGTCTAGCTGGTATTTGATGTATGTCTGTGTCTAAGGATTCAATTTATTTTAGAGTTTTTTGTACACCAAAAAACAAAAATCCAAAACAGCTAAGTACTGAGTTTTGACGATGGCCTTGGTAAGGTTTTTGTGAATATTTTATTTTTGTTTGAAGAGAATATTTTTCCATGGGGAATTTAAATATTAGATTTTGGGGTTTAAATTTTGTTGAAGTTTCAATTTTCTAATATAAGGGTGCTAGAAAATTTAGTTGTGGTATGTAAATCGTTAAAAAGTTAAATGTTTTTTGTTTGAAATATGACTGAAATGGAAATTTAATGATTTTGTTCCAGGTTGCGTATGACTATTATTAATTATTGGGAAATTTCATGAAATAATTATTTTCTCCAGGAATTTATAAAAAAATACATTACTTTTTTGAACATAACATAAAGAAGACATAATATAGAATAATTAAATACCATAGAAATTAGAAAGGATGTTATATCACTGGGCTTAGCAAGGACTCTTTGAAAGACTACCAAGAGTAAAAGAAATATTTTTATTAAAAAATATTAATTTTCCAAATGTTTTAAAACCAGAAAAGAGGAAAATTTATCATAGCTCCCACAGCAAGAAACATGGATTTTTTAAAGAATGTTTTTTTCATCGCTCCCACAGCAAGAAACATGGATTTTTTTAAAAAATCTTTAAAAAATTCAGGTTTCTTCCTGTGGGAGCCATGAACAAATATTCTTTAAAAAATCTACGTTTCTTGCTGTGGGAGCCATGAAAAATATTCGTTAAAAAATCTACGTTTCTTGTTGTGGGGGCCATAAAAAATATTCTTTAAATAATCCACGTTTTAATATTTTTTCATGGCTACCACTGCAGGAAACGTGGAATTTTTAAAGAATATTTTTTCATGGCTACCGCTGCAGGAAACGTGGATTTTTTAAAGAATATTTTTTCATGGCTCTCACTGCAGGAAACATGGATTTTTTAAAGAATATTTTTTCATGGCTACCACTGCAGGAAACGTGGATTTTTTAAAGAATATTTTTTCATGACTTCCACAACAACAAACGTGGATTATTTTAAGAATATTTTTTCATGACTTCCACAACAACAAACGTGGATTATTTAAAGAATATTTTTTCATGACTTCCACAACAACAAACGTGGATTATTTAAAGAATATTTTTTCATGACTTCCACAACAACAAACGTGGATTATTTAAAGAATATTTTTTCATGACTTCCACAACAACAAACGTGGATTATTTAAAGAATATTTTTTCATGACTTCCACAGCAAGAAACTTGTATTTTTTAAATTTAGTGGGCCTATGGTTCTTGAGAAAAATTCTTTAAAAAGTCCACGTTTAGTGGCCCTACGGTCCTTGAGAAAAAATCTTTAAAAGTCCACGTTTAGTGGGCCTATTGTCATTGAAAAAATTCTTTAAAAATCCACGTTTAGTGGGCCAATGGTCCTTGAGAAAAATTCTTTAAAAAAAATCCACGTTTAGTCGTCCAATGGTCGTTGAGAAAAATTTTTTAAAAAATCCACATTTAGTGGGCCTATGGTCCTTGAGAAAAATTCTTTAAAAATTCACGTTTAGTGGGCCTATGGTCCTTGAGAAAAATTCTTTAAAAAATCCACGTTTAGTGGGCCTATGGTCCTTGAGAAAAATTCTTTAAAAAATCCACGTTTAGTGGGCCAATCGTCCTTGAGAAAAATTCTTTAAAAAAATCCACGTTTAGTGGGCCTATGGTCCTTGTGAAAAATTCTTTAAAAAATCCACATTTAGTGGGCCTATGGTCCTTGAGAAAAATTCTTTAAAAAAATCCACGTTTAGTGGGCCTATGGTCCTTGTGAAAAATTCTTTAAAAAATCCACATTTAGTGGGCCTATGGTCCTTGAGAAAAATTCTTTAAAAATTCACGTTTAGTGGGCCTATGGTCCTTGAGAAAAATTCTTTAAAAAATCCAAGTTTAGTGGGCCTATGGTCCTTGTGAAAAATTCTTTAAAAAATCCACGTTGTTTTATGAGAAAAAAATTCTTTAAAAAATCCACGTTGTTTTATGAGAAAAAAATTCTTTAAAAAATCCACGTTGTTTTATGAGAAAAAAATTCTTTAAAAAATCCACGTTGTTTTATGAGAAAAAAAATCTTTAAAAAATCCACGTTGTTTTATGAGAAAAAAATTCTTTAAAAAATCCACGTTGTTTTATGAGAAAAAAATTCTTTAAAAAATCCACGTTGTTTTATGAGAAAAAAATTCTTTAAAAAATCCACGTTGTTTTATGAGAAAAAAATTCTTTAAAAAATCCACGTTGTTTTATGAGAAAAAAATTCTTTAAAAAATCCACGTTGTTTTATGAGAAAAAAATTCTTTAAAAAATCCACGTTGTTTTATGAGAAAAAAATTCTTTAAAAAATCCACGTTGTTTTATGAGAAAAAAATTCTTTAAAAAATCCACGTTGTTTTATGAGAAAAAATTCTTTAAAAAATCCACGTTGTTTTATGAGAAAAAAATTCTTTAAAAAATCCACGTTGTTTTATGAGAAAAAAATTCTTTAAAAAATCCACGTTGTTTTATGAGAAAAAAATTCTTTAAAAAATCCAAGTTGTTTTATGAGAAAAAAATTTTTTAAAAAATCCACGTTGTTTTATGAGAAAAAAATTCTTTAAAAAATCCACGTTGTTTTATGAGAAAAAATTCTTTAAAAAATCCACGTTGTTTTATGAGAAAAAATTCTTTAAAAAATCCACGTTGTTTTATGAGAAAAAATTCTTTAAAAAATCCACGTTGTTTTATGAGAAAAAATTCTTTATAAAATCCACGTTGTTTTATGAGAAAAAAATTGTTTAAAAAATCCACGTTGTTTTATGAGAAAAAAATTCTTTAAAAAATCCACGTTGTTTTATGAGAAAAAAATTCTTTAAAAAATCCACGTTGTTTTATGAGAAAAAATTCTTTAAAAAATCCACGTTGTTTTATGAGAAAAAAATTCTTTAAAAAATCCACGTTGTTTTATGAGAAAAAAATTCTTTAAAAAATCCACGTTGTTTTATGAGAAAAAAATTCTTTAAAAAATCCAAGTTGTTTTATGAGAAAAAAATGTTTTAAACAATCCACGTTGTTTTATGAGAAAAAAATTCTTTAAAAAATCCACGTTGTTTTATGAGAAAAAATTCTTTAAAAAATCCACGTTGTTTTATGAGAAAAAAATTCTTTAAAAAATCCACGTTGTTTTATGAGAAAAAAATTCTTTAAAAATCCACGTTGTTTTATGAGAAAAAAATTCTTTAAAAAATCCACGTTGTTTTATGAGAAAAAAATTCTTTAAAAAATCCACGTTGTTTTATGAGGAAAAATTCTTTAAAAAATCCACGTTGTTTGTGAAAAAAATTCTTTAAAAAATCCACGTTGTTTGTGAAAAAAAAATTCTTTAAAAAATGCACGTTGTTTTATGAGAAAAAAATTCTTTAAAAAATTCACGTTGTTTTATGAGAAAAAAATTCTTTAAAAAATCCACGTTGTTTTATGAGAAAAAAATTCTTTAAAAAATCAACGTTGTTTTATGAGAAAAAAATTCTTTAAAAAATCCACGTTGTTTTATGAGAAAAAAATTCTTTAAAAAATCCACGTTGTTTTATGAGAAAAAAATTCTTTAAAAAATCCACGTTGTTTTATGAGAAAAAAATTCTTTAAAAAATCCAAGTTGTTTTATGAGAAAAAAATTCTTTAAAAAATCCACGTTGTTTTATGAGAAAAAATTCTTTAAAATATCCACGTTGTTTTATGAGAAAAAAATTCTTTAAAAAATCCATGTTTTTTGATGAAGAAAAATTCTTTAAAAAATCCACGTTGTTGAAGAAGAAAAATTCTTTAAAAAATCCACGTTTTTTGATTAAGAAAAATTCTTTAAAAAATCCACGTTGTTTTATGAGAAAAAATTCTTTAAAAAATCCACGTTGTTTTATGAGAAAAATTTTTTTTAAAAAATCCACGTTGTTTTATGAGAAAAAATTCTTTAAAAAATCCACGTTGTTTTATGAGAAAAATATTCTTTAAAGAATCCACGTTGGTTGATGAGAAAAAATTTTAAAAAAATCCACGTTGTTTTATGAGAAAAAAATTCTTTAAAAAATCCACGTTGTTTTATGAGAAAAAAATTCTTTAAAAAATCCACGTTTTTTTATGAGAAAAAAATTCTTTAAAAAATCCACGTTGTTTTATGAGAAAAAAATTCTTTAAAAAATCCACGTTGTTTTATGAGAAAAAAATTCTTTAAAAAATCCACGTTTTTTTATGAGAAACAAATTCTTTAAAAAATCCACGTTGTTTTATGAGAAAAAATTTTTTTTAAAAAATCCACGTTGTTTTATGAGAAAAAAATTCTTTAAAAAATCCACGTTATGAGAAACAATTCTTTAAAAAATCCACGTTAATTGATGAGAAAAAAATCTTCAAAAAATCCACATTATGAGAAAAAAATTCTTCAAAAATCCACGTTATGAGAAAAATTTCTTTAAAAAATCCATGTTAATTGATGAGAAAAAATTCTTTAAAAAATCCATGTTAATTGATGAGAAAAAATTCTTTAAAATATCCACGTTAATTGATGAGAAATAATTCTTTAAAAAATCCACGTTGGTTGACGAGAAAAAATTCTTTAAAAATCAAGGTTGATTGATGACGAAAAACTTCTTTAAAAAATTCAAGTTGGTTGACGAGAAAAAAATTCTTTAAAAATAAAGGTTGATTGATGGCGAAAAACTTCTTTAAAAAATCCACGTTTTTTTTTTCCTTTATAAAAGTTTTTATTTCACATTTTCATAGAAACAGAATTGAACACCAGGTATCTTTTCTGAAAAAGCTCTACACTTTTGGGTTTTAATTCGGTAGAACACCACTTCTCGAATCTTGATGAAACGTGAATAGCAAGGAGCAGTTGAGATTTTCTTGTTTTTTTTTTGCTAGAAGAAACCAAAATTTTCTTGTTAAAAAAAGTTTGGCTATTAATGTAAAAAATAGCAGTTTGGAAAAATAATATCAAAGTTGGTGGGAAATTCTAACAATTGCTGCATCTCAAAAGCAAATATGTTTTGTGATACATATTGCTGAATGTGTCTACTTTAAAATGAGCCCTAATAATTGAATTTCGGTGAAGGATTATGGAAGTTATGTAGTATTTAATAAAATATGACAAAAATTAATATCAATCATACGCACAGGTGCACTCAAATTAAAAAATTCATAACTCAGAACCTATTTAATCAATTGCAATTATTTTTGCTGCATATGATTCTTGAATTTCTTCTGCTTCAAGACAAACCATTTCATATATTTCTCTAGTCCATATGCCCTACAAAAAAATTCTAAAAATCAAGTTGATTGTTTAGAGAAAAATTTTCACAATATCCACGTTGTTTGGGGAGAAAATTTTTCAAAAAATCCACGTTGGTTGGGGAGAAATTTCTTCAAAAAATCCATGTTGATTGATGAGAAAGAATTCTATAAAAAATCTACGTTGGTTGATGAGAAAGAACTCTTCAAAAAATCCACGGTGGTTGATCAGAAAGAATTCTTCAAAAAATCCCCGTTGAGAGAAAAACTGCCCCACAAATGCCTTATAATTACAACTTTAAATTTCCAAAAAATTACTTTGCAACGTACGAAAATACAGTTGCTTCTAAAATTAGATCTGCACATAGAAGTTTTAAGCCTACCAGTCATGTAAATGATTTTCTATTCTCTCCTTCTTGTTGTTTATAAAAAAGATAGAAGTCTTAGCTTCAGTATGAACCATAAAACTTAGTTGTAAAGGGAAAACTATGGAAGCTATAGGCATTTTATTAAAAGTATCACTAAATTAAAAATAGTCATACGCACAGATGTACCAAATATAAATACTATTCGTTTGTGGGCTTAATAGCTTATAACTGGAGGAATAATTTCGAAAAAGTATTCCTAAATTGTTGCGAAAGTGCAAACCTATCCCTAACTCCACAATATGAAAGCGTTTTTGAACATTCAAATCTAGTTATTGTGGAGGAAAATATCACAATCTCGGACTTTTTCATTTCCATGAGCTGTTTTACACTAAAACCCTATTGGAATTGCACACATTTAATTACTTTTTAAAAAAGTGGGAATCTTAGCTTTATTTTGAGCCTTATATGTTGATAGTATGGCGACAACTATGGGAGCTATGGGCATTTTATTAAAAGTATCCCCGAATTAATAACAATCATACGCACAGATGTACCAAATTAAAAAAATATATATTTATGGCCTATGCGTTAATAAATTTCTAAATTAAATTAATAGAATCTTTAGAAAAACATAAAGTATGCAAGCTTACAATAGGTTTGAATACAATTTTTTAGCCACATTTCAAAATAAATATAATTTAAAATAATCTTTAAACGGCGCCATATGTTTTGCTTGGCATATTCGTTCTTCTTCTTTTCCCTCTTGCTAAGCAAATCTATTTTCATGTTTTCAATAAGTTTTCAGTCTTATAAATTTTAATCTCTTGTAATCATCACCTGCAAATGACCCTTAATATTTTAATAGTTACTAATAATGGTTGAATGGTCACCTAAAATGATGATGATGATGATGAAGACTATGACAAGGAAAAAGAATCTAGCAATGGTATGGTGTTCTTACTAATAGCTCTTGCCACTGTAAACTTTCTAAGGCGATTAGTAAAATGTGGGCAAGATACTACAGTTCGCTTAACTAAAAACATTTTCAATAGATTGCCGGCTTTTTCCTTTTTTCTATTTTCCTTCTCTCCGTTTCATATATTCCTCCAGTTATGTTTACATGCTACCTGGCCACCACAATTATAATTTAACGCATTATACTTAGTTGTACGTGTTTTCTGAGTGCCATAAGTGCGTTACTAACTGGTGTTTATTTCACAAAGATTTTCACACATTGTATGCAAAAGCTGGACTTGGTCTTCTTTTTCTTTCCGGTTACTTTGTTGACACTTTTGCCATCTACGCACGGTTAAAATGTTAAGCGTTTTATTGAAAAAAAAAACCTTTTTAAGGCAAAACGTTTTGCATTTTTTCCTAGATATCTTATGTTAAATCATCTCTCTAAGTGTGGGGACAAATGTTTACACAAATTTTACAAAATGCTTTCATAATTGCATTAGACTCGTTTTTAGTGGAATCTTCATTTTCCAACCCCTCTTGTTGCCTTTGTCGGTTGTTTTTTGTTTTGTGTGTGTTATTAATTCTGGGCCAAAGTTCTCGTTTATTTGCATTTATTTCTTGCCTTTGAAGTCATATTGAATTACCATTATCGTCACTCAGTAACAGCTTGTTGGGTGATGAGCAAAAAAGAACTCATACCTCACATTTTGGCCATATGTGGAAATAATCAAGCATATGAAAATCATAGGCGAAACATAAGCACAATATGTGGTATTTTTAGTTGTTGAAAATGTTGTAAACTAAAGTGTCCACCTTATTTGGTTAAAATAAAACACGAGATGCTATAAAAAGATGCCGCTTAAGTGGGGTATTAAAATAAAAAACATATGTTTAAAATATAATTTGAAATTTGCTAGAAAAATCTAAACATATGTGTCCCTCAACGACAAATATTATTTGTGGAATACATTGCTGAAAGTGTCAGCTTTAAAATGAGCCATAAAACTTGAATTTCTGTAGAGAATTATGGAAGTTATGCCATATTTAATGAAATATGGCAAAAATTATTATTAATCATACGCACTCCGGTACTTAAATTAAAAAAATCATAACTCAGAGCCTATTTAACCAATTGCAATTATTTTTTCTGCATATGATTCTTGAATGTAACTGCTTTCAGGACGAAACACTTGAATAATACGCTAGTCCACCTAAACAACACCATAATTCATAGAAAAAAATTAATAAATATTCACAATACGCCAAAGTGACCAAAATTTCGCCAAAAAAGTTATGTTTATTTTATTTTTGCAATTGTTCGTTTATCTAATCTCACTTCTCTCTCTCTCTCTTTTTTTTTCCTCTTTTGAAAATTATATTGCACTTGTGGTTCACTAACCTTTTGCCATCTTTTATTATTTTTTTTTTCTATAATCCGCCATCCATCTAAACCATCTATCTCTCTATCTATGTAGGATATGCGTTTCGTTTTGTGTTGTTGGCCACATTTGTTGATGTTCGCGATAAAAATAAACAAATTTCAAAATAGTTTTTCGTATTTTTTTGGCATCGCATCTTTTGAGAGCATCTATTTGACTTAGATTTTGAATTGGATGCAGGCGATTTTTGTTTTTTTTGTGGTTTTCTAGTTATGCCAAATTCTTTTTTGTGTTGATTTTTTTTGCCGATATGTTGTTGACTTTGGGTTGTTGAGCTGATACAAAAAAATTCACTTTCACTATTGGAAAATAGAAAAAAAAACAAAAATTCAATTGAAAAAATATGGATAGTTGGGAACACATTTTAAACAATATTTTTCTGCAGATAACAAAGTGGATTTTTTAAAGAATATTTTTCATCAAACAACGTGGAATTTCTAAAGAATATTTTTTCATCAAACCACCTGGATGTTTTAAAGAATATTTTTTCATGAGACCAATAAACGTGTATTTTTAAGGAATACTTTTTCATGAGACCAACAAACGTGGATTTTTTTTTTCTCCAACTGTGTTGTCTCTGCGGCCAGCTCTTGTATACACCGCCCTCTTAGGTCATCTACTGTTTAGTATTGGCCATTGAGGTCAACTTCTCTATATATGTAATGTCTATTAGACTAGGTACTGTATTGTCAATGCCTCTAAGGCTAGATACTGTATAGTTGTGGCCTATTAGATTAGCTACTGTATAGTAGCGGTCACCGAAATCATCTCCTGTTTTTCTGTGATGTCTATGAGATCAGCTACCGTATGGACAAAGCCTCTGAGACCAGACCCTGTATTACTGTGGCTTCTTCGGTCAGCTACTGTTTAGTAGTGACCCCTGAGGCCACCCTCTCTATTTCTGTGAAGTCTATGACACCAGCTACTGTATTGTCAAGGCCACTGAGGCCAGATACTGTATAGTTGTGGCATCTACGGTCAGTTACTGTTCAGTAGTGGACACTGAGATCACCTTTTCTTTATCTGAGAAGTCTATGAGACCAGCTACTACTGTATTGAGAAGGCCTCTGAGGCCGGATAATATATATATTTGTAGTCTCTTAGACCTTATCTTTATCTGTGAAGTCCATAAGACCAGATGCTGTATTGTAAAGGTCTCAGAATCAACAATACTGTATAGTTTTTGCACTTAGACCACCCACTCTTTGGTATTGACCACTGAGACGTTCTCCTCTATATCTGTGAAGTCTATGTGACCAGGAACTGTATTGTCAGGGCCTCTGAGGCCAGATACTGTATAGCCTCCTCATAGCCACAACTGTATAGCTGTGGCCGTTTCCAACACCAACTTCTCTTTATTTGTGAAGTCTATGAGACACGATATGATTTTGGCAACGCCTCTGATGCCAGATACTGTATAGTTGTGGTCTCTTAGACAAGGTACTGTATAGTAGAGGCCACTGGGGCCATCTCCTTATACCATATACAATATTGTCATGGCATTTAAGGCCATATAGTGTGTAGATGTGGTCTCTTAGGTCAGCTACTATATAGAAGCGGCCACTGAGACCAGCACCTCTTTTTCTATGAAGTCTATGAAATCAGCTACTGCATTGTCAAGGCCTCTGAGGCCAGATACTGTATAGTTTTTGTCTCTTATGCTGCCTACACTATATTAGTGGCTACTGAGGCCACCTCCTCAATATCTGTGAAATCTTAGGCCTGCTACTGTTTAGTAGTGGCCATCTTCCCTTAATATGTGATGCCTCTGAGACCAGATACTTTATAGATGTAGTCTTTTAGGTCAGCTGCTGTATAGCAGCGTCCACCGAAAACACTTCCACTTTTTCTGTGAAGTCTTTGAAAAAAGCTATTGTATGGACAAAGCCTCTGTGGCCAGATTCTCTATAGTTGTGGTCTCTTAGGCCAACTACTCTATAGTAAGAGCCACTGAGACCTCTTCCCCTTTTTGTGTGAAGTCTATGACACCAGATACTGTATTGTCAAAGCCACTGAGGCGCGATACTGTATAGTTGTGGCCTCTTCGGTCAGCTACTGTACAGTAGTGGTCACTGAGACCACCTTCTCTTTATCTGTGAAGTCTATGAGACCAGCAACTGTATTGTCAAGACCTTTGAGGCCAGACCAGTGGCCTCGTAGGCCAAGCTGTATAGCTGTGGCCTCTCAGACCAGCTACGATTTAATAGTGATACCACCTTCTCCCTAAGACCACCTAATCTTAATTTGTGAAGTCAAATCTATGAGACACACTTCGATATTGTGACAATGCCTCTGATACCACTGATACCATCCCCTTATTTTCTGTGAGATCCATGAAACCATATAATGATCTCTCAGGACCTTTGAGGCCAAACACTGTATATTTGTAGTTTCTTAGGCCAGCTTCTCTTTATCTGTGAGGTCTATGACACCAAATGCTGTATTACAAAGGCCTCTGAGACCAGATACTGTGTAGTGGCTGCCTTTTAGGCCAGGAAGTGTATAGTAGTGGCCACTGAGACCACTCTATCTTTGTCTGTGAAGTCTTTGCGACCAGCTACTGTATCGATAAAGCCTCTGACAAGGCTATTGAAGCTAGATACCGTACAGTTGTGGTATCTTAGATCAGCTACTGTGTCGTAGCGGCAACTGAGGCCATTTTTTCCATTTCTGTGTAGAATATGATACTATCTACTGTATAATTAAGGTCACTAAGACCATCTGCTGCTTAGTGTAGTTCACTGTGACCACCCTCCATATGAAGTCTATAAGACCAGTGGACTATGAGACCACCTACTACTTAGTGTTGACCACTGAGACTACCTCGTCTATATCTGTGAAGTCTATGAGACTAGTTTAGCAATGGTCTCCGAGGCCACATACTGTACAGTTGTTATTTCGTAGGCTAGCTAATGTATAGAAATGGCGACTGAGACCACCTTTTCTTTATCTGTGAAGTCCATGAGGCCATCTACTGTATTGTAAAGGTCTCTGGATCCACATACTGTATAGTTGTGGCCACTGAGACCACCCACTGTTTAGTATTGGCCACTGAGACGATCTGCTCTATCTATGTGCAGTCAATGAGACCAGCAACTGTATTGCCAATGCCTCTGAGGCCAGATACAGCAAAGATGCTGTCTCATAGACCAGCTACTATATTGTAACTGCAACTGAGACCATCCACTGTTTAGTATTGACCATCTTCTTTTTATTTGTGAAGTCTATGAGACCAGCTACTGTATTGTCAAAACCTCTGATGCCAGTTAGTTTATACTTGTGATCGCTTAAGCCAAGTACTGTACACATGCGGTCCCTTGGACCACTTTCTCTTTACCTGTGAAATCTATGACACCAGCTTCTGTATGTGCAAGACTTCTGAGGCCAGGTACAAAATATTTGTGGTTTCTTAGTTTAGCTAATGTATAGTTTTGATCACTGAGACCACCTCCTCTATATCTGTGAAGTCTATGAGACCAACTACTGTATTGTCAAGACCTCTGAGGCCATATACTGTATAGTTGCGGTATATTAGGCCAACTACTGTATAGTAGTGCCTACCGAGCCCTCCTTCTCTTTATCTGTGAAGTCTATGATCTTATCTGTAGTCTATGAGATCGGCTACAGTATTGTCAAGGCCTCTGAGGCCAGATACTGTATAGTTCTTATCTCTTATGTTACATAGACTATATTAGTGGCTACTAAGGCCACCACCTCTATATCTGTGAAATCTATGAAACCATATAATGTATTCGGAAGAACTTTGAGGCCAAATACTGTATAGCTGTGGTTTCTTAGGCCAGCTACTGTTTAGTTGTGGCCACTTTCTCTTTATCAGCCTCTGAGACCAGATACTCTATACTGGTGGCCTTTAAAGCCATATACTGTATAGTTGTGGCCTCTTAGACCAGCTTCCGTATTGATAAAGCCTCTGAGGCCAGATACTGTATAGATACGATCCCTTAGGCCAGCTGTATATTAATGGATACTAAGACCACCGTTTCTTGATCTTTGAATTCTATGAGACATGCTACTGTATTGTGAAGGCCTCAGTCGCCATATACCGTATAGTTGTGGTCCCTTAGGCCATCTACTGTATAGTGTCGGCCGCTGAGGCCACCTTAAATTTTTCTGTGAAGTCTATGAGACCAGCTACTGTATTGACAAGGTTACTGAGGCCAGATATCGTACAGTTGTGGTATCTTAGATCAGCTACTGTATTGTAGCGGCCACTGAAGCCACTTTCTCCATTGCTAGGTAGACTATGATACCATCTAGTGTATAATTAAGACCACTTAGGCAATATACTGCTTAGTGTTGGCCACAGAGACCACCTCCTATTTTTCTGTGAAGTCTATGATACCATTTACTGTATTGACAAGCTTACTGAGGCTAGATACCGTACAGTTGTGGTATCTTAGATCAGCTACTGTATCGTAGCGTCCACTGAGGCCACTTTCCCCATTGCTAGGTAGACTATGATACCATCTAGTGTATAATTAAGACTACTACGACCATCCACTGCTTAGTAAAGGTCACTGTGACCCCCTCTCTATATCTGTAAAGTCTAGAAGACCAGGTACTGTATCGTAGTGGTCTATGAGACCATTTACTGCTTAGCATTGGCCACTGAGACCACCTCCGCTATATATGTGAAGTCTATAAGACTAACTACTATATTGTTAATGCATCGGAGGTCAGATATGGTATAGTAGTGGTTACTAAGGTCAGCTACTGTATAGTAGCTGCCAGTCAGCCTCCTTCCTCCACTGTTGTGTAGTCTATTAGAGCAGATACTATGCATTACCTGCTTTCAAGGCCCCTCAGGCCAGTTTTTTATAGTAATGGACTTGTAGACCAGGCGCTGTATGGTAGTAATCATTGAGGCCACCTTCTCTATAGACTTGTAGTTTCTGAGGCCAGTTACTGTATATTAGCGCCCGCGTAGGCGACTTCCTTTATAGCTGTGTAGTCTGTGAGACCAGATACTGTATAGTTATGGCCTCATAGGCCACAACTGTACTGCTGTGGCCGCTTAGGCCAACTACTGTTTAATAGTAAGCCCTGATACCATTTGTGAAGCCTATGAGACAAACTGGTGTATTATAAAGGCCCGATACTGTATACTGGTAGCCTTTTAGGCCATCACCTTTATAGTAGTGGCTATTGAGACCAGCTACTGTACCGATAAATCTTCAGAGGCCAGATACTAATGTATACTGAGACCACAGTTTCTTGATCTTTGAATTCTGTGATAAAAAGGTACTGTATTATAAAGGCCTCTGGCGCCATATACTGCATAGTTGTGTTCTCTTAAGCCATCTACTGTATAGTGTCGGCCACTGAGACCACCTCTTATTTTTCTGTGAAGTCTATGAGACCAGCTACTGTATTGACAAGCTTACTGAGGCTAGATACCGTACAGTTGTGCTATCTTAGATCAGCTACTGTATCGTAACGGCCACTGAAGCCACTTTTTCCATTGCTGGGTAGGCTATGATACCATCTACTGTATAATTGGGGCCATTTACCGCTTAGTCTAGGTCGCTGTGACCATCCTTCCTATATCTGTAAAACCTAGAAGACCAGGTACTGTATTGTAGTGGTCTATGCTACTTAGTATTGGCCACTGAGACCATCTCCTCTATATCTGTGAAGTCAATGCGACTAACTTCTATATTGCCAATGCAATGGAGGCCAGATATGGTATAGTAGAGGTCTCTAAGGTCAGCTACCGTATAGTAGTTGTCAGTTAGCCTCCTTCTTCTATTTTTGTGTAGTCTATGAGAGCAGATATTATGTATTACCTGCTTTCAAGGCCCCTCAGGTCAGTTTTTATAGTAGCGGACATGTAGACTAGGTGCTGTATAGTAGTAACCTTTGCGGCTAGCTTCTCCATAGTAGCCTTGTAGTTTCTGAGGTCAGCTACTGTATATTAGCGGCCTCGTAGGTCACTTCCTTTATAGCTGTGTAGTCTTTGGGACTAGACCCTGTATAGTTATGACCTCATTGGCCACAACTGTACTGCTGTGGTCGCTTAGGCTAACTACTGTTTAATAGTAAGCTCTGATACCACCTTTTCTTTATTTGTGAAGTCTATGAGACAAACTACTGTATAGTTGTGGTCTCTTAAGCCATCTAATGTATAGTGTCGGCCACTGAGACTACCTCCTATTTTTCTGTGAAGACTATGAGACCAGCTACTGTATTGACAATGTTACTGAGGTACAGTTGTGGTATCTTCGATCAGCTACTGTATCGTAGCGGCCACTGAAACCATTTTTTTCATTGCTAAGTAGACTATGATACCATCTACTGTATAATTGGGGCCACTAAGACAATCTACTGCTTAGTGTAGGCCACTGTGACCACCTCCTCCATATCTGTGAAGTCTATGCGATTAACTCCTATATTGTCAATGCATCAGAGGCCAGATATGGTATAGTAGTGGTTACTAAGGTCAGCTACTGTATAGTAGTCAGTTAGCTTCCTTCTTCTATTTTTGTGTAGTCTATGAGAGTAGATATTATGTATTACCTGCTCTCAGGCCAGTTTTTTTGTAGTGCCTACCGAGCCCTCCTTCTCTTTATCTGTGAAGTCTATGATCTTATCTGTAGTCTATGAGATCGGCTACAGTATTGTCAAGGCCTCTGAGGCCAGATACTGTATAGTTCTTATCTCTTATGTTACATAGACTATATTAGTGGCTACTAAGGCCACCACCTCTATATCTGTGAAATCTATGAAACCATATAATGTATTCGGAAGAACTTTGAGGCCAAATACTGTATAGCTGTGGTTTCTTAGGCCAGCTACTGTTTAGTTGTGGCCACTTTCTCTTTATCAGCCTCTGAGACCAGATACTCTATACTGGTGGCCTTTAAAGCCATATACTGTATAGTTGTGGCCTCTTAGACCAGCTTCCGTATTGATAAAGCCTCTGAGGCCAGATACTGTATAGATACGATCCCTTAGGCCAGCTGTATATTAATGGATACTAAGACCACCGTTTCTTGATCTTTGAATTCTATGAGACATGCTACTGTATTGTGAAGGCCTCAGTCGCCATATACCGTATAGTTGTGGTCCCTTAGGCCATCTACTGTATAGTGTCGGCCGCTGAGGCCACCTTAAATTTTTCTGTGAAGTCTATGAGACCAGCTACTGTATTGACAAGGTTACTGAGGCCAGATATCGTACAGTTGTGGTATCTTAGATCAGCTACTGTATTGTAGCGGCCACTGAAGCCACTTTCTCCATTGCTAGGTAGACTATGATACCATCTAGTGTATAATTAAGACCACTTAGGCAATATACTGCTTAGTGTTGGCCACAGAGACCACCTCCTATTTTTCTGTGAAGTCTATGATACCATTTACTGTATTGACAAGCTTACTGAGGCTAGATACCGTACAGTTGTGGTATCTTAGATCAGCTACTGTATCGTAGCGTCCACTGAGGCCACTTTCCCCATTGCTAGGTAGACTATGATACCATCTAGTGTATAATTAAGACTACTACGACCATCCACTGCTTAGTAAAGGTCACTGTGACCCCCTCTCTATATCTGTAAAGTCTAGAAGACCAGGTACTGTATCGTAGTGGTCTATGAGACCATTTACTGCTTAGCATTGGCCACTGAGACCACCTCCGCTATATATGTGAAGTCTATAAGACTAACTACTATATTGTTAATGCATCGGAGGTCAGATATGGTATAGTAGTGGTTACTAAGGTCAGCTACTGTATAGTAGCTGCCAGTCAGCCTCCTTCCTCCACTGTTGTGTAGTCTATTAGAGCAGATACTATGCATTACCTGCTTTCAAGGCCCCTCAGGCCAGTTTTTTATAGTAATGGACTTGTAGACCAGGCGCTGTATGGTAGTAATCATTGAGGCCACCTTCTCTATAGACTTGTAGTTTCTGAGGCCAGTTACTGTATATTAGCGCCCGCGTAGGCGACTTCCTTTATAGCTGTGTAGTCTGTGAGACCAGATACTGTATAGTTATGGCCTCATAGGCCACAACTGTACTGCTGTGGCCGCTTAGGCCAACTACTGTTTAATAGTAAGCCCTGATACCATTTGTGAAGCCTATGAGACAAACTGGTGTATTATAAAGGCCCGATACTGTATACTGGTAGCCTTTTAGGCCATCACCTTTATAGTAGTGGCTATTGAGACCAGCTACTGTACCGATAAATCTTCAGAGGCCAGATACTAATGTATACTGAGACCACAGTTTCTTGATCTTTGAATTCTGTGATAAAAAGGTACTGTATTATAAAGGCCTCTGGCGCCATATACTGCATAGTTGTGTTCTCTTAAGCCATCTACTGTATAGTGTCGGCCACTGAGACCACCTCTTATTTTTCTGTGAAGTCTATGAGACCAGCTACTGTATTGACAAGCTTACTGAGGCTAGATACCGTACAGTTGTGCTATCTTAGATCAGCTACTGTATCGTAACGGCCACTGAAGCCACTTTTTCCATTGCTGGGTAGGCTATGATACCATCTACTGTATAATTGGGGCCATTTACCGCTTAGTCTAGGTCGCTGTGACCATCCTCCCTATATCTGTAAAACCTAGAAGACCAGGTACTGTATTGTAGTGGTCTATGCTACTTAGTATTGGCCACTGAGACCATCTCCTCTATATCTGTGAAGTCAATGCGACTAACTTCTATATTGCCAATGCAATGGAGGCCAGATATGGTATAGTAGAGGTCTCTAAGGTCAGCTACCGTATAGTAGTTGTCAGTTAGCCTCCTTCTTCTATTTTTGTGTAGTCTATGAGAGCAGATATTATGTATTACCTGCTTTCAAGGCCCCTCAGGTCAGTTTTTATAGTAGCGGACATGTAGACTAGGTGCTGTATAGTAGTAACCTTTGCGGCTAGCTTCTCCATAGTAGCCTTGTAGTTTCTGAGGTCAGCTACTGTATATTAGCGGCCTCGTAGGTCACTTCCTTTATAGCTGTGTAGTCTTTGGGACTAGACCCTGTATAGTTATGACCTCATTGGCCACAACTGTACTGCTGTGGTCGCTTAGGCTAACTACTGTTTAATAGTAAGCTCTGATACCACCTTTTGTTTATTTGTGAAGTCTATGAGACAAACTACTGTATAGTTGTGGTCTCTTAAGCCATCTAATGTATAGTGTCGGCCACTGAGACTACCTCCTATTTTTCTGTGAAGACTATGAGACCAGCTACTGTATTGACAATGTTACTGAGGTACAGTTGTGGTATCTTCGATCAGCTACTGTATCGTAGCGGCCACTGAAACCATTTTTTTCATTGCTAAGTAGACTATGATACCATCTACTGTATAATTGGGGCCACTAAGACAATCTACTGCTTAGTGTAGGCCACTGTGACCACCTCCTCCATATCTGTGAAGTCTATGCGATTAACTCCTATATTGTCAATGCATCAGAGGCCAGATATGGTATAGTAGTGGTTACTAAGGTCAGCTACTGTATAGTAGTCAGTTAGCTTCCTTCTTCTATTTTTGTGTAGTCTATGAGAGTAGATATTATGTATTACCTGCTCTCAGGCCAGTTTTTTTATAGTGGCGAACTGTGCTGTGTAGTAATAACCATTGAGGCCACCTTCTCTATGGACTTGTAGTTTCTGAGGCCAGCTACTGTATATTAGATTCCGCGTAGGCGACTTCCTTTATAGCTGTATAGTCTGGAAGACCAGGCACTGTATAGTTATGGCCTCATAGGCCACAACTATATTGCTGTGGCCGTTAAGTGTAACTACTGTTTAATAGTAACCCCTGATACTACCTTCTCTTTATCTGTGAAGTCTATGAGACAAACTGCTATATTATAAAGGCCAGATACTGTATACTGGTGGCCTTTTAGGTCAGCTACTGTATAGTAGTAGCCACTGAGACCAGCTACTGTATCGATAAAACCTCTGAGGATAGATACTGTATAGATGTGATCCCTTAAGCCAGCTACTGTATAGGAATGTATACTGAGACCACCGTTTCTTGATCTTTGAATTCTGTGATAAAAAGGTACTCTATTATCAAGGCCTCTGGCGCCATATGCTGTATAGTTGTGTTCTCCTAAGCCATCTACTGTATAGTGTCGGCCACTGAGACCACCTCTTATTTTTCTATGAAGTCTAAGATACCAGGTACTGTATTGAAAAGGTTACTGAAGCTAGATACCGTACAGTTGTGGTATCTTAGATCAGCTACTGTATCGTAGCGGCCACTGAGGCCCCTTTGTCTATTGCAGTGTAGACTATTATACCATATACTGAATAATTAAGGCCCATAAAGCAATCTACTGCTTAGTATAGGTCACTGTGCCACCCTCTGTATATCTGTGATGTCTATAAGACCATATACTGTATAGTAGTGGTCTATGAGACCATCTACTGCTTAGTATTGGCCACGGAGACCACCTCCGCTATATCTGTAAAGTCTATAAGACTAACTACTATATTGTCAATGCGTCAGAGGCCAGATATGGTATATTAGTGGTTAATAAGGTCAGCTACTGTATAGTAGTTGCCAGTCAGCCTCCTTCTCCTATTTTTGTGCAGTCTATGAGAGCAGATACTATGGATTACCTGCTTTCGAGGCCTCTCAGGACAGTTTTTTATAGTAGCGGACTTGTAGCCCAGGCGCTGTATAGTAGAAACCATTGAGAACACCTTCTCTATAGACTTGTAGTTTCTGAGGCCAGCTACTGTATATAAGCGGCCTCGTATGCCACTTCTTTTATAGCTGTATAGTCTATGAGACCACATACAGCATAGCTATGGCCTCATAGACCACAACTGTATTGCTGTTGCCGCTTAGGCCAACTACTGTTTAATAGTGACCCCTGACACCACCTTCTCTTTATCTGTGAAGTCTATGAGACAAACTGCTGTATTATAAAGGCCTGATACTGTATACTGGTGGGCTTTTAGACCAGCTACTGTATAGTAATGGATACTGACACCACCGTTTCTTGAACGTTGAATTCTATCAGACAAGCTACTGTATTGTCAAGGCCTCTGGAGCCATATATTGTATAGTTGTGGTCTATTATGCTATCTACTGTATAGTGTCGGCCATTGAGACCACCTCTTATTTTTATGTGAAGTCTATGAGACCAGCTACTGTATTTACAAGGTTACTGAGGCTAGATACCGTACAGTTGTACGGTATGGTATAATTGGGGCCACTAAGACAATCTACTGCTTAGTGTAGGCCACTGTGACCCACTCCTCTATATCTGTAAAGTTTATGAGACTAGCTACTATATTGTCAATGCCTCAGAGGACAGATATGGTATAGTAGTAGTGGTTTCTAAGGTCAGCTACTGTATAGTTGTTGCCAGTCAGCCTCCTTCTTCTAGATACTAAAAGGCGGGCTATATAGAAACGTCAGTCATTATAATATGTCATTACCTTTGATTTTATGTACGAAGTACATAGTCGCATTTTAAGGTAGTAGACAGATTCTAAGGTGGAGAAAAACATCACTGGAACAAATTTAAAAATTAAGAAGGGTTTACTAAAAATCTCGTAGCAAATTGATCAGCAAGCGACTTGATTTTTTAAAACAATATTTTTCATGGGTCAAGGGACCATTAAACGCTACTTTTTTATCGAAACTCAAGAATTCCTTTTCCTACATTTTAGTGAAATTGAATGTCTGCTGCATACTTTTAGGCAATTCCAGGAAATTTTTTATAATTCATATAAAAGTGAATAAATTTCCCTAAAATTTAATTTAACACATAAACAAATAATACAATTTCCTTCCTCATACTATTATTGTTGGCATAAAGAAGAAGAAAATACAAAAAAATACAAATGAAAAATATATATTTCACTATTCATGAGAAAAACAAAAGAATAAATTATGAATGATGGCATCTGGTTATTTGTTGTACTTGTTTCCAAATACAATCTGAGACCTGAATGGAGGAGGGACAATGTGCTATCATCGTTCATCACAATTTGGCATGACAGAATCTATTAAGTCATGACAAAACAAAAAAATACTACGTGAATAAAAGTCAATTTTTGCAGTAAACCCGTAATATGGTGTTGGCATATTTTGAGGCAACTTGTTTTTCACTAGCTGTATCCATCAACATCTTGTCATAATTATCAGTTCCATCTTTTGGGGTTTTTTCTTTTTTTTTTTTTTGTTACTTATTGCTTACTATTTTCATTCACCCCTGTTATGATGAAGCCTCCGAAAAAATCGTGCAAATGCATTCTAGTTTCCTTGTTAGTATCCTCTCGATCTCGAGAGTACATTATAGCAGAATAATAACATGTAGCTAAAAATGTATGAATGACTAACTGAACAAGCGAACGAATGAGTGAATGAATGAATAGCCGTAGTTTGCCTTAGCAGTTCTACCCCTCCGGCAAATCCTGTGTGAGTGAGATTTTTTGTTAATGTAATACAAGCATCAGTGCACGTTTTTTTCTGCAGTAGTGCAACAAAAAATCTAGTTGTTTTTAGTGTCCTTTCGATGAGTTGGAGCCTCACATATCCATCTATTTATATAAATCTGTAGCTAGGGGTAGGTGTACATGATGTGATGATGCCTAGCTCTGGGGAATCTGTCCTCGTTTATTTTTTTGTTCATGTTCCTTACTACCGTAAGTGAGTTGAATTGTTTCTTTAACTTGAATTGTAGTCACATGTAGACATCATGTGGGGGAATGTTATTGTTCGCAGGCTATGCCATGGAATAAAAAATAAAACAAAAATTTCCCAGTAATATTTTATTACTTCATTCTTGAGAATGGAGGGAGATGGAGAGAAATTTAAAGTGCTAACAAAATGTAAATAAAAATGTTTTATACAATTTTTAAATAGAGGCGGTTGGGAAGGATAAAAAACCTACTTCCCACAAATCATCCTCGCAGGTACGAGGTGAGACATTGGGCATATTATAAAGTACAGCACAATTATATTTTAGTTCAATGATATGGAAAATTTTTAGGGCCAACCAGAAATAGAAACGTTTTATATGACTGAGTATTCAGGAAATACAAACAACATTGCACGGAGGGGTCCAACCAGCGCTGAAAATATTTGGTGTTCTCTTGTGGGAAATGCGAACCCATAAAAATCTCTGGCAAGAATGAAAATCTATGCCGCAATGTGTCAATGCTTAGTTGGGAAAGGATAAGCAACAGTAGAATAGTTTGAGAACTTAAAATTTTTCTAATATTAAAAAAATCAATATCTGGTGCATACTTTTAGGCTACACACTTTACTTTTTTAAAACATGTGTGACGTAATGTGAAAATTTTTAATACACAATTTAATTTTACTACCCAAGTTAATTGCCATGGCATCAAATCATATGACAAGTAGGAATGTATGGTGCATACTTTTAGGCTACACACACATTACTTCTTTATAAAATATGTGTGATGTATATGAAAAAAGCCTTTGTTCAATACTTAATTTAATACATAATTCAATTCTAACACCCAAGTTGATTGCAAGATCATGAAATCATATGACAAGTAGGAATGTATGGTGCATACTTTTAGGCGCCATATACATAATACATACGTCAAGTAATGATGTGTACTGCATAATTTTAGGCTACAAAAAATATTTTTCTTTGCATTAAATTCCCTAATAAACATCCTGCATGGGGGTGCCGAGCGTAGGACACATCTATATACATTTTGCTAAGCATTTTTGTTTCGTTCCCTATCTAAATTTCTAACATGTGGGCGCAAAAAAAGTGTTTCACAATCTCTATTGTTTTAAGTCCCCCCAGCGCTTAGCTGTGAAAAGCAGATAAAATTTTAATGGGTTATATAAATAAAGCAGGAGGATTTTTCATATGTTTTCCATGTAAAGAAAATATATACAAAATAATTGTAAAAACCGGAGGGTGAAAAGTATGTAGGTTAACCCTTTCGGTGATTCTATGCCATATGGCATAACCAGTTTTTGAAGCCCGTTTTAAGGCAAAATACTTATGGGCACTCTTTCTTTAATAATTTTGTATTTTTCCCTGAAGTGTTATCTAAAAATAATTCGACAAAAATTTTTGATTGGTGGACCCTATACATTGTTATGTCTCAAAGAGCAAGCGCTCCTCGTTCGATTTAAAATTTGCATGAAAATACCATCTTATAATTTTATATATTTTATTAACAAAAATATCTTTTTTGTTAACTTTTTGTATTTAATTTAGTAGATAATCATTGCCTTAATAATTAAAACGAAAAAAAGATCCGAAATATAGTACAGTGGAGCTGCCAGATTTTTTATATTTCATACTATGCCATATGGCATAGATTTTTCCCAACGGAAACGTTTCACTTTGTTTGACTCCCAGATCTTCTATTGTAAAACCCCTAGATCTTCTATAAGAAGACCTCTAGATCTTGTATAAATAGACCTCCAGGTCTTCTATAAGAAGACCTCCAGATCTTGTATAAGTAGACCTCCAGGTCTTCTATACGAAGACTTCCAGGTCTTCTATAAGGAAACCTATAAGGAAACAATTCTTGCAGATTTTCTAAAATAACTCCTCCAGATATTATATAAGATGGCCCCCAACGTCTTCTACAAGCTGACCTCCAGCCCTTCTATAGGATGACATTCAGGTGTTCTATAAGAAGTCCTTCAGATCTGCTATATGAAGAGATTCAGGTCTTCTATAAGAAGTCCTCCAGTTTTCCAATAAGAAGGCCTCAAATCTTCCATAAGAAGACCCTAGCTTTTCTATAAGAAGACCCTAGGTTTTCTATAAGAAGACCCTAGGTCTTCTATAAGAGGCTTTAAATGTTCTAAAAGAAGACCTCCAGATATTCTATAAGAAGACCTTCTATGTGAAGACCCCCAAATCTTCTAATAGTAGACCTCCAGATATTCTATGAAAACCCTTCATGTCTTCCATAAGTTGACCTCCTGGTCTTCAATGAGATGATCTTATGCTTTTCTATAAGAAGGGCCCCTGCTCTTCTATGAGAAGACCATCTGGTTTTTTATAAGAAGGTCTCCTGCTCTTCTATGAGAAGACGTCCTGCTCTTCTATGAGCAGACCTCCTGCCCTTATATAAAAATACCTCCTTCTCTTCTATAAGAATACCTAATGCCCTTCTATATGCAAACGTCCTTCTCTTCTACGAGAAGACGTCCTGCTCTTCTATGAGCAGACCACCTGCTCTTGTATAAGAAGACCTCCTTCTCTTCTATAAGAATACCTCCCGCCTTCTATATGCAAACGTCCTGCTCTTCTATGAAAAGACGTCCTGCTCTTCTATGAGCAGACCTCCTGCTCTTATATAAGAAGACCTCCTTCTCTTCTATAAGAATACCTCCTGCCCTTCTATATGCAAACGTCCTTCTCTTCTACGAGAGACGCCCTGCTCTTCTATGAGCAGACCTCCTGCTCTTGTATAAGATTCCTCCTTCTCTTCTATAAGAAGACCTCCTGCCCTTCTATATGCAAACGTCCTGCTCTTCTATGAAAAGACGTCCTGCTCTTCAAGAAGAGGACCTCCTGCTCTTCAAGGAGAGGACCTCCTGCTCTACTATAAGAAGACCTCCTGCTCTTCTATAATAAGATCTCCTGCCCTTATATATGCAAACGTCCTGCTCTTCTATGTGAAAACATCATGTCCTTCTATGAGACGACCTTTTGCTCTTCCAGGAGAAGACATCCTGCCCTTCTATGAGAGGACCTTCTGCTCTTTTATGAGAAGACGTCCTGCTCTTCTATAAGAAGACCCCTTCCTCTTGTATAAGGCCTCCTGGTCTTCTATAAGATGAAATTTAATTAAAAACTTGAATAATTTAGTTTGGTTTTTTTTTCCTTTAAATACATTCTATGCCATATGGCATAGTGTCCAAAAACCACTTTTCCAAACAAAATGTTAAAAAATTAGTTTAGATTATTCATATAGTGGGCTTAAGTATATATAAAATTGGAAAAATATATTTTTCAGATCAAAAACAAAAAAGAAGCACCGAAAGGGTTAAACTGCCTAAATTCATGTTGGGGAAGACGGCGCACAATCCATGATTCTGGCTCTGGGAGCCATGGAAAAATATTCTTAGAAAATCTAAGTTTCTTTGGGTAATGACCTTGTTGGCTCTGGGAGCCATGGAAAAATATTCATAAAAAATCTAAGTTTCTTTGGGTAATGGCCTTGGAAAAACATTCGTTAAAAATATCCTTTAAAAATTTTACGTTTCTGGGGATTGTGACCTGTAGAAATATTCTTTAAAAATCCACGTTTCTGAGGCTGATGACCTATGGAAAATGAATCCAAATTTCTTGTTGAGATGACATATGGAAAATATTCCATAAAAATCCACATTTCTTGGGGTGATAATAAAAATATTATTGTTCCACAAACATTCCAGAAGGGACAAGGGAGAATTCTCTCATATCAATGAGTGTACCCCGATTAATATTAGCTCAATGATATGGGACCTACAGTTTATCGTCGAGTCCGAACGGCGTGTCCTAAGACACCACATGTAGAGAAGCTTTACATGACTGAAATTCCCAGGAAATGGAAATGTTGCCAACATTACTTAGGGGTACTTTCCCACCGTTGCAAATTTGATGTTGCCTATGCGAGGAATCGAAACCACGACCATCACCATTGCACCATGGTGGCAACCTTCTTTGGGTGATGACCTATGAAAAAATATTCTTTAAAATTTCACGTTTCTTGACCCATGAGAGGAAGTGATACCTCAGTGAACACTATTGTACAGTAGCTGGCCTAAGAGACAACTATTAAACAGTATCTGGCCTCGAATGTCTGGACTATGCAGTAGCTGGCCACTACTATACAGTATCTAGACTCAGAGGCCTGGACTATACAATAGCTGGTCTCATAGGTTTCACAGATATAGAGGAGATGGTCTGTGACCAGTACAGTAGCTAGCGTAAGAGACCACTAATATAGAGTATCCAGCATCAGATAGTTTGCCAATACAGTAGTTGATCTCATTGACTTCAGAGATAAAGATAAGGTGGCCTCAGTTGCCTCTATATAATATGTAGTTGGTCACAACAATACAGTATCTGGCCTGAGGTGCCTCAGAGGCATAGACTATACAGTAGTTGAAAAAAATCCAATCATGAAAAATTATTTTAAAAAATCCACATTTCTTGAGCCGCGTTTGTTAAAAAATACTTATGTATTTAAAAAAAGATACACACGAGTATATTAGAAAATCCACGTTTTAAAAATATTTATGTTTCTTAAACAATATTTATTAAAAAATCCAAGTTTTAAAAAAAATTAATAAAAATCCATGTTTTTAAAAAAATATTTATTAAAAAATTTACTTTTTTTCTTAAAAAACGTATTAAAAATTCCTCGTATCACAAAAAAAAAATTATTAAAAAATTCACGTTTTTTTTCTTAAAAAATATTTCAAAAATTAAAGTTGTTTTAACAAAATATTAAAACCACGACTATGGGATTAAGCCTGACTATCTTGAAAAACAAAATACAATTCATGTTTTTTTTTAAATATTTATAAAAAAAAACCCTCGGTTTAATAAAATTTAAAAAAAATCCACGTTTTTACAAAATATCTATTAAAAAATCAGCGTTTGAAAAAATATTTATTTAATTTTAATAAATATTTTTTTAAACATGCATTTTTTAAGACGTGTATTTTTTAATAAATATTTTTTTAAGAAATGTGATTTTTTTACATTTCTTAAAAAAGTATTTATTAAAAAAATCCACGTCTTAAAAAATTCATGTTTAAATAAAAATATTTATATAAATTAAAAAAGTCAATGTTTTAAAAAAATATTTCTTAAAACTCAAAACAAGCCATGTTTAAATAAAAACATTGTTATTAAAATTAAAAAATTAACTTAAAAAATATTTATTAAAACGACATGCATAATATTTATTAAGAAAGTTCAAGTTTTCCTTTAAACATTTATTATAAAATCCCCGCTTTGAAGAAATTCATTAAAAACCCACGTTTAAAAACTAAAACAACACGTTCTTCAAAAAATGTTTATTAAAAATAACAATAAAATCAGTATTATTAAAAAATACGTTTTTTAAAGCAGAAAATTTTTATTAAAATTAAAGAAAGTCTACGTAAAAATCCAGGTTTTTAAAAAAATATTTATAAAAAAATCCAAGTTAAAAAAAAATTAAAAGATCCACGTTATTTATTGTTTATTAAAATCTAAACGTTTTTCTTTAAACATTTATTATTAAAAATTACAATATTTTGATAAAATATATTTAAAAAATACGTTTTTAAAAATATACATATATTAGAAAGTCCACGTTTAAAAAATATTTATTTAAAAAACCACGTTTTAAACAAATTTAATAAAAAATTCGGATTTTTCAAAAAATATTCATCAACAAAATTCACGTTTTTTCTTAAAAATATTTAATACGAATTAATAAAAATTTCTCGTATCAAAAAAATATTTATCAAACAAAGATTATAAAATAATCCACCTTAAAAATAACATTAAAATTTCATGTTTTTAAAAATATTTATTAAAAAATTCACGTGTTCACAAAATATTTGTTAAAAAATCAACGTTTAAAAATATTTACCAAAAAATTCACATCTAATTAAAAAAATGCACTTTTCTTCAAAAACATATTTATTAAAAAAATCCACGTCTTAAAAAATATTTATTAAAAATTCATGTTTAAAAAAAATATTTATTACAATTAAAAAAGTCCATGTTTAAAAAAAAAATATTTCTTAAAATTAAACATAATCCATGCCTTTAAAAAAATTTTATTAAAATTAAAAAAAAACAACTTTAAACAAATATTTATTAAAAAAGACATGTTTAAAAAATAACTAAAAGTCTGTGTTTTAAAAAAAAAAAATTTGAAGAAAATTCTGGTGTTTTTTAAGTTTATTAAAAATCCCCGATATAAAACAAAAATCATTAAAAAATCCACGTTTGAAAAATTAAAAACAATTTTTTCAAAACAAACACTTTTTAGTATTAAATTTTAATTTTTATTCGAGCTTTTTTGTGATCTAATAAAGAAAAAGGAAAGCCGACGATTCGAACCCACACACCCACCACTATGTGATATGCATGTTTCGCCTTCGGTAAAGGCTCTTCAGACATATCGGATGTGGAGCGGCTTCGCTATCCTCGAACTTTCCTTCTTTCAAATGCATTTTTGTTTTGTTTTTTACAACAACAATGAGGATTTTCTCATTTAGTTGTGCTTTCATGACAAACGCTTAGCGCTGCCTTTGAAAGTTATGAGTTTGGTTCTGAACGCTAACACGCCGTGACAACATTTTTTCCTGTGTTTTTCAAGGACGTGGGTTCAAACCCCAGCTTGGCATTTGAAAGAAGAAAAGTTCGAGGACAGCGAAGCCGCTCCACATCCGATAAGTCTGAAGAGCCTTTACCGAAGGCGAAACATGCATGTCACATAGTGGTGGGTGTGTGGGTTCGAATCGTCGGCTTTCCTTTTTCACTTGCATTATAGATCATAAAAAAGCTCGATTAAAAAATTAAAATTTAATACTAACAAGTAAAAAAGTATCAGTCGGCTTTGCCGACAGAGATATACCCTCAGCCTGTGTATATTGAAACAATTTTTTTCCAAAAAAACGCATGTATTTAGGGAGTTTTAAAAATTTTGGGCGTTTGAATTGACAAAAATGTTGATTAGGATTTAAGATCAAAAGTTTTGCGGAGGAGATACTAAAAAGAATGGATCTCCAGCCACTACATATGGTACCATAAGGGTTTTTTACAACTTCAGGGATGTTTGCTCAAGAAGTATGGACTTGCCCCTGAAACAACTTTTACCATCGCAATTGAGGCAGCGAATGCAAGTTGCTTCAACAAAATCAAAGTGATTCGAAAGCAGGTCTTAAAGTGAACTTATCCGAAATTTTGTGTTGGAGGTACCGGATGGAGTGGACAAAAATAGTCCATATTTGAACCTGACCTACATCTGTTAGATATATTAGGATGTGTAAAGTATAGACGATTCAAGATTTACCGTACGAACAACTTTTCCAAACATTTTTGAAATTTTGTGGGGGAGGTACCTGAAGGAGTGGACCGATATGGCTTATCTTCGAACTTAAACTATGTTTGTATAAAATATTACTAAGACCAAATTTTGGACCGAATCGGCAGACCTGTTCGAGAGTTATTTTGCCCTCCAACCTCCTCACACGGTGTCATAGGGTTTTTTTGCAACTTTCAGGCTATTTTCTCAGGAAGTATGGACTTGCCCCTGATGAAACTTATACCGTCGTATGTAGGGCAGTGAATACAAGTAGCTAAAGCAAAAATCAAAGCGATTCGAGAGATGGTCCTAAACTGAACTTTTCCAAATTTTTGTGTGGGAGGTACCCGACGGAGTGGACCGATTGAGTCCATATTAAAACCTGATCTAAGTCTGGTACACGCTCCACGATGGGCAAAGTATGGACCAAATCGGTTACTCCCTTCAAGAGTTATCGTGCGCACACATTTTCCGAACATTTCCGAACTTTTGTGGGGGAGGTACCGGAAGGAGTGGACCGATATAGCTCATCTTCGAACTTAAACTAAGTTTGGGCAAAATATTACGAAAGCCAAAATTTGAACCGAATCGGTTCATCCGTTCGAGAGTTATCGTGCGCTCCAGCCGGCCAGACAGACAGACGGACGGACATTGCTCAATCGACTCCAAATTGTCTGAAACACATTTCGTCCAAACATACTTGGGGTCTAAAACCATTATTTCGATGAGGAACATTTTGCCCGTATGAAAGTGTATATACCCTTCAAAGCCTAAAGGCTGAGGGTATAAAAATGCAAGTTTTCCTTTAAGCATTTATTACAAAATCCCCGTTACAAAATGTTATTAAAACAATCCACGTTCAAAAATTAAACCAACACGTTCTTCAAAAAAAAAAAAAAAAAAAAATATTAAAAATAAAATTAAAATTAATAATACTAAAAAAATATGTATTAAAAAATTCATGTTTAAAAAAATATTTATTAAAATTAAAAACAATCCATGTTTAAAAAAAAGTTATTAAAATTAAGAAAACATTAACTTAAAAAATAATTAAAAGTCCGTGCTTTTTTAAATATTTATCAAGAAAATTCAAGTTTTCCCTTAAAAATGTATTAAAAAATTACCGTCTTGAAAAAAAATCATTAAAAAATCCACGTTTCAAAAATAAAACAACACGTTCTTCAAAAAAAAAAACTTTATTAAAATTAAATTAAAATTAATAATATTAAAAAATGCGTTTTTCAAAACTGAAAATTTTTTGATAAAATTAAAAAAGTCCGCGTAAAAAATATTTATTATAATTAAATAAATCCACGTTTAACAAAATATTTACTAAACTAAAACAAACTGAATAAAATCCACGTTTAAAATAAATATTTATTAAAAAATTCACGTTAAAAGAATAAAAAGTCCACGCTACTTAATGTTTATTGAAATTTAAACGTTTTCTCCTTAAACATTTATTATTGAAAAACACAACGCTTTTCTTAAAAATATTTTAATAAAATATATTAAAAAACACGTTTTTCAAAAAATTAAAAAAATCACCAAAATTAAAAAAATCATTTAAAAAAATCCATTAAAAAATAATAAAAAATAAACTTGAAAAAAAATATATTATTAAAAAATCTACGTTTTTAAAAACATTCAAAAATCCACGTTTTTTAATTATTTATTAAAAAGTCCACGTTTAACCGGACAACGCGGCAATCCGAACACTAGAATTTTTTACATTGCATATCTTTCTTATAAAAAAAAAGTAAAAAAATATTTACTAGAAAATTAGAAAATACTTCAAAAAATATTTACTAAAATTAAAAATCAATAAACGTTTAAAAAATATTTACTAAAATTAAAAAAATAAATTCACATTAAAAAAATATTTAGTGAAATTAAAAAAATCCACGTTTTTAAAAACATTCAAAATTCCACTTTTTTTAATTATTTGTTAAAAAGCCCACGTTTAAAAAATACAGTATAGTATCGATAATCCGGACATTCGTTAATCCGGACAACGCGGTAATCCGAACACTAGAATCTTTTACATTGCATATTTTTCTTATAAATAAAAATAAATCCACTTTAAAAAAATATTTACTAAAAAATTAGAAAATGCTTCAAAAAATATTTACTTAAATTAAAAAATAAATCCACGTTTAAAAAAATATTTACTAAAATAAAAAAAAATAAATTCACTTTAAAAAAAATATTTACTGAAATTAAAAAAAATCCACGTTTTTAAAAACATTCAAAAATCCACGTTCTTAATTATTTATTAAAAAGACCTCGTTTAAAAAATACAGTATAGTCTCGAAAATCAGGGCACTCGTTAATACGGACAACGCGGTAATCTGAAAACTACAATTTCAAAAAATTTTAAAGTATTTCAAAAAAATATTTACTAAAATTAAAAAAAATTCACTTTTAAAAAATATTTACTAAAATTAAAAAATTAAATACACGTTGAAAAAAGGAAATGTTTACTAAAATTAAAAAATACAGCAAATTTCTCATTTTGTTTAATTTGCTGGATGGGCTTATTGACCTGTTTATCGATACAGAGTCGGCGGCAAAAGGGAACTGATGAAGTTGTTTGGTGACAACTGTAACTATAGTCTTCCCAACCTCCGACCGCAACTAATCAATTTCATATCCACTCTAAAAAATTTTCTTTGTATTCAAATATTTGAATACAACAAAATATGGACTCGAGCTGAAATAAACACAAAGATGTAAAATTAAAATATAAATCCACGATAAAAGAAAATATTTACTAAAATAGAAAAAAAATCCACATTTAAAAACATTGAAAAAATAAATTTTTACTAAAATTAAAAAATAAATTCACGTTTGAAAAAATATTTACTAAAACTAAAAAATAAATCCACGTTGAAAAAAAGAAATTTTTACTAAAATTAAAAAAATAAATCCACTTTACAAAAAAATATTTACTAAAATTACAAAAATAAATCCACGTTTAAAAGAGAAATATTTACTTAAATTACAAAAAAATAGATCCACGTAAAAAAATTAATAAATATATTAATAAAAAATCCTCTTATAAAAAGTATTTATTAAAAAATTTTTAAAATATTAATATTTATTAAAAAATCCAAGTTAAAAAAATATTTATTAAAAAATCCACGTTTAAAAAATATTTATTAAAAAATTCAAGTTTAAAAAACATTTATTAAAAAATCCAAGCTAAAAAATATTTATTAAAAAAATTCATGTTTAAGATAATATTAGAAAGTTTACTTTTTTTAAACATTTATTAAAAAAAATTCATGTTTTTTTTAAATTTAAAAAAAAATCAATTCACATTAAAAAAAATCCACGCTTTTAAAAAATACTAAAACGACCAGGTTTTTCAAAAAAAAAATATTTATTTTTCTCTAACAAATATTCTTTAAAAAACTTACGTTTACTGATGGAAAAATATTCTTTAAAAAATCCACGTTACTTCAATCATGAAAAATCCAAATTTTTTGTCTAAAAAATATTCTTCAAAAAAATCCACTTTAAAGAAATGTTATTAAAAAATCCATGTTAAAAAATTATTAAAAAATCCACGCTTTTAAAAATATACAAAAACAACTATTTTTTTCAAAAAAAAAAAATATTAATTAAAATTCCACGTTTCTTTAACAAATATTCTTTAAAAAACTGAAGTTTACTGATGAAAAATATTCTTCAAAAAAAAATCCACGTTACTTCAATCATGTAAAATCCACGTTTTCAGTCTGAAAAATATTCTTCAAAAAATCGGCGTTTAATGGATCATAGAGAAATGTTCCCCTGAAAAAATATTCCATAGAAATATTTAAAAATCCCTAATTAGTGTTTGAAAACGTATTTCCGTATCATGTCTTTAATAGGCCGTATGCTCCTTCTTGTCTATAATTGCTTTTCACTTTCATGGTACCTATATTTTCAATTAAAGAAAAAGTGCATTTTTGCACTTCACAAACAAAAATTCCAGAGCAGACTTGGAAAAATATGCAGCAGCTGTATCTTGCTGCATCTATCACAAACTAAAGAAAAAGCACCATTCACATGCCAAGGAACTTGAAATTGCAATGGAACAAAAACAACAAAAAGTTTTTTCCAAAACAACGAATATCATCTCTTGCAAATGCTTTTTTTTCTTCTTCTGTTTGTATTGGCCACCAAGTTTTTCGTTAGATTTTTTTTTAGGTTTTTACGGAGTTTTCCCTTTTGGCTCCCTTTTTCCCCCATTAACTGACCAAAGAGCTCTGTGGCATGTCTTTGTGTTGTTACAACAAATCGCCGTTGTTAGTTTTGTTGCTGTTATTGCTAAAATTTACCGGTCAAAGAAACAAAAACAAACAAAACAAAACTGGGGACACAATTCACGTTTTCTGTGTTGTCTGGCCAATGTCGGCGACGACCACGACGATGCGCCAACTAAGAAACAACATTCAAATCGTTTTGTTAGTTATTTCTCTTTTTTTGGTTTATTTTCCTTTTTGGATTTTTGTGTGTGTGCCCTTTTTTCCCTACATTCCTTGTGGTCTATTAAGCTTGGCTGGCTGCTCCACTCAAAAAGGATTCCTAGTTTCCCGGCAAGAAGAAGAAGAAGAGTTTTGTAAATTATTGTTTTGTGATTACTTTTATTGTTGTTGTTGGGGGTAATATTTTTCCACATTTTAACTCTTAGTTTTGTTTATTAACCGTATTTTTGTTTGCTTTCCAGTCAGTCCTTTTGTTATTCAGAAGGTCTTCTGCTGCTCCTGCTAATTTCAGTTCTCCGCTTATCGTCTTCGAGCAGAATCCTTTTTTTTTGGTTTTTTTTGTTGGCATTATTGAAGTTTAAGTGGAACACTTTTTTACATATTTGGGTTAAGGTCTCACACAAAGGCTAGAAGTTTTAAACAGTATGATGGATGAAAAACAAAAACAAAGATATGGAATGGGGAATTTTCTTAAAGGTAAACAGAAGTTTAATTTTGAATTATTAAAGAATATTTTTATAAGGATCTACAACTGTTCAAACGATGTACATCTTTAAAAAATATTTTTTCCACAAACAACGTGGATTTTTTTAAAAAATATTATTTCCATAAACATCGTGGATTTTTTAAAAAATATTTTTTCCACAAACAGCGTGGGTTTTTTTTAAAAAATATTTTTTCCAAACAAACAACGTGGATTTTTTTAAGAATATTTTTTCATTAACCGACGTGGATTTTTTAAAGAATATTTTTCATTAACCGACGTGGATTTTTTAAAGAATATTTTTTTTTAATTTACCAACGTGGATTTTTTAAAAAATATTTTTTTTAATTTACCAACGTGGATTTTTTAAAACATATTTTTTTAATTTACCAACGTGGATTTTTTAAAAAATATTTTTTTAATTTACCAACGTGGATTTTTTAAAAAATATTTTTTCAATTTACCAACGTGGATTTTTTAAAAAATATTTTTTTAATTTACCAACGTGGATTTTTAAAAAAATATTTTTTTAATTTACCAACGTGGATTTTTTAAAAAATATTTTTTTAATTTACCAACGTGGATTTTTTAAAAAATATTTTTTTAATTTACCAACGTGGATTTTTTAAAAAATATTTTTTTAATTTACCAACGTGGATTTTTTAAAAAATATTTTTTTAATTTACCAACGTGGATTTTTTAAAAAATATTTTTTTAATTTACCAACGTGGATTTTTTAAAAAATATTTTTTTAATTTACCAACGTGGATTTTTTAAAAAATATTTTTTTTAATTTACCAACGTGGATTTTTTAAAAAATATTTTTTTAATTTACCAACGTGGATTTTTTAAAAAATATTTTTTTAATTTACCAACGTGGATTTTTTAAAAAATATTTTTTTTTAATTTACCAACGTGGATTTTTTAAAAAATATTTTTTTAATTTACCAACGTGGATTTTTTAAAAAATATTTTTTAATTTACCAACGTGGATTTTTTAAAAAATATTTTTTTTTAATTTACCAACGTGGATTTTTTAAAAAATATTTTTTTAATTTACCAACGTGGATTTTTTAAAAAATATTTTTTTAATTTACCAACGTGGATTTTTTAAAAAATATTTTTTTAATTTACCAACGTGGATTTTTTAAAAAATATTTTTTTAATTTACCAACGTGGATTTTTTAAAAAATATTTTTTTAATTTACCAGCTTGGATTTTTTAAAAAATATTTTTTTAATTTACCAGCTTGGATTTTTTAAAAAATATTTTTTTAATTTACCAACGTGGATTTTTTAAAAAATATTTTTTTTAATTTACCAACGTGGATTTTTTAAAAAATATTTTTTTAATTTACCAACTTGGATTTTTTAAAAAATATTTTTTAATTTACCAACTTGGATTTTTTAAAGAATATTTTTTAAAATTATCCAACGCGGATTTAAAAATAATATTTTCTTTTTTTAGTTATTTAAGGGGGTTTTTTAATAATATTTTTTATCAAACAACGGAGATTTTTTAAAGAAAAATATTTTTTTTATCAAACCAATGTGGATTTTTTAAAAAATATTTTTTTAATTTACCAACTTGGATTTTTTAAAAAATATTTTTTTAATTTACCAACTTGGATTTTTTAAAGAATATTTTTTAAAATTATCCAACGCGGATTTAAAAAGAATATTTTCTTTTTTTAGTTATTTAAGGGGGTTTTTTAATAATATTTTTTATCAAACAACGGAGATTTTTTAAAGAAAAATATTTTTTTTATCAAACCAATGTGGATTTTTTAAAGAATAGTTTTTTAAATTAAAGAACGCAGATTTTAAGAAGAATGTTTTTTCATCAAACAACTTTCAAAACTTTGAATAACCCGTTTTGTTAAAGCGCCCAACAAAAATTGAACTATATTTAGACATAACTTGTGTCTATGTTCACACATATATGTATACATAAATATGTATTTTTAAAGCTATAAATTTATGAATGTACGTACATACATTCGTATGTATGTGTATACATACCTATGAACATACAATCACGTTTAGTTTTGTTACAAGTCTTTTATTATTGACTAACAAAAATTTTTCCACCGAAAAAAAATAAAAATCCTTTTCGTCTAGTCGATGTCTGTAAAAGTTTTCAGTTTATAGATATGAGACAACTATGCAGTGCTTCAATTTTATTTTTGGCTACAAACTAAATTTTGTTATCAACAATATTGAAAACTTTTTGTTGGGTACCAACAAAGCAACAAAATAAAACAAATTGTTTTAAGACTAAATTTATCGACAAATGGAAAACAAAGAGGGAAAAAATTAAAAAAAGAATACTGAAACTTTAATTTCCTTGGATGGATTTGAAAACGCAAAATAAACCATGGAAAACCTGATGTACATAGAAGGCCTCAAGAGATCTTCTGCTAACAATAGAGGGACTGAAGAGGTCTTCTGTTCCCAATAGAAGACCTCAAGGGTTTTGTGCTGCCCATAGAAGATCCCAAGAGGTCTTATGTTAAGCACAGATGACTTCAAAATGTCTTCTGTTGCCGATAGAGGACCTCAAGTGGTCTTCTGTTGACCATAGAAAACCTCAACAGGTCTTCTGTTGTCCATAAATGATCTCAAGAGAGGTCTTCTGTTGCCAATAGAAAGCCACCATAGATCTACCGTTGCCATAGTAGAACTGAAGAAGTCTCCTGTTGCCCAGATAAGATATTAAGAGCGCCTCTATTGTCCATAGAAGACTTCAAGAGCTCATCTGTTGCCCATAGAATACTTCAATGGACATACTCAGGAGGTCTTCTGCTGCCAATAGGAGACCAGAGGTGGGCTTCTGTTGCCCATAGAAGATCTGAAAAGGTCTCCTGTTGTCGTTAGAAGACAGGAAGGGGACTTCTGTTGCTCTTAAGATGTCTTCTATTGCTGAGAGAAAACCCCAAGAGGTCTTCTGTTGCCCAGAGAGGACTTCAAGACATCAAGAGGTCTTCTGTTGCCCATAAAAGATCTCAAAAGGTCTTCTACAGCCCATAGAAGACCTGAAGAGGTATTCTGTTGCCCATGGAAAACCTCAAGAAATCTTCCCAGAGAAGACATCAAGACCTCAAGAGGACTTCTATTGTTCACAAAATACCTTAAGAGCTTTTCTGCTGGCTACAGAAGTCCTCAAAAATGTCTGTTGTCAATAAAATACATCAATATTTCTTCCGCTGCCCATAAAACACCTGAGGAGGTCTTCTGTTACCCGTAGGAGGCCTGAGGAGGTCTTTTGTTGTCCACGGAAGATCTCAATGGGTATTCTGTTGTCTAAAGAAGACTTTGAAAGGTATTCCTTTGTCCATAGCAGACATCAAGAGGTATTCAATTATCCAAAAAGGTTGCATAAAATGGTCTTCTGTAGCCCATAGAAGGCCTCAAGCGCTCTTCTCTTGGCCATAGAAGACTTCGAGAGGTCTTCTCTTGCCCAAAGAAAAGGTCTGCAATTGTCCATAGAAGACATGAAGACCTCAAGAAATCTCCTGTTGCCCATATAAAACCTTAAGAAGTCTTGTGTTGCCCTTAGAAGGCCTCAAGAGAACTTCTTTTGTTCATGGAAGATCTCAAGAGCCCGTCTGCTGTCCATAAAAGACCTCAAGAGGTCTTCTATTGCCCTAAGAAGACCTCAAAAGTCTTCTGATGTCCATAAAATACATCAATATCTCTCCTGTTGTCCATAAGAGCCCTTAAGATGACTTCTATTGTCCATAGAACACCTGAAAAGGTCTTCTATTGCCCACGGAAGACCTCAAAAGAGCTTCTGTTGCCCATAGAACTTAATATGTCTTCCGTTGCCCATAGAGGACCACAAAAGGTCTTTTGTTGCCCATAAAAACCATCACAAGATATTTTGCTGCCCATAGAAGATCACCAGAGGCCTTCGACTATCCATTGATGACCTCAAGAGGTTTTCAGTTGCCCAGTGAATACCTCAAGAGATATTCTGTTGCCCATAGAAGAATTCAAGAGGTCTTCTGTTGCTCATAGAAGACACAAAGAGATATTCTGTTGCCCGTAGAAGACTATAGGAGGTCTTTTGCGCCCATGAAAGAGGTTGTTGCCCATAAAAACCATCACAAGATATTTTGCTGCCCATAGAAGATCACCAGAGGCCTTCGGCTATCCATTGATGATCTCAAGAGGTCTTCTGTTGCCCAGGAAGATCTCTAGAGGTCTTCTGTTGACCATAGCAGAATTCAAGAGGTCTTCTGTTGCTCATAGAAGACACAAAGAGATATTCTGTTGCCCGTAGAAGACTATAGGAGGTCTTTTGCGCCCATGAAAGAGGTATTGTGTTGCTCAAAAGGTGGTCCGTTGCCCATAGAAAACCTCAAGAGGTCTTCTGTTGCCCATAGGAAATCCCAAGAAGTCGTATAGTACAAACAGATGACCTCAAAAAGTCTTATGCTGTCCATGAAGACCTCAAGAGGTCTTCTGTTGGCCATAGCAGATCCCAAGAGGTCTTATGTTAACCACAGATAACCTCAAAAAATCTTCTGTTGCCCATTGAAGGTCTCAAGAGGTCTTCTTGGAATGCCTCAAGAGGTCTTCTTGAAAGGCCTCAAGAAGTCTTCTGCTGCCCATAGAAGACATCAAAGTGTCTTTTGATGACCCTAGAAGAAATCAGGAGGTCTTCCGTTGCGAACAAAAGAATTCGAGAAATATTCTGTTGCCCATGAAAGACATCTTGACAATCGAAGACCTCAAAAGGTCTTCTGTTGCCATAAAGACATCAAGAGATCTTCCGTGTACAGTAGATAACCTCAAGAGGTCTTCTGTTGCCCATGGAAGGCCTCAAGACGTCCGTTTCTGTCCATGCAGCACATCAAGAGATTTGCTGTTGCCTGTGGAAGCCCTCAAGAGGTCTTCTGCTGCAACACCTCAAGAGGTCTTCTGTTATCCAAAGAAGTCCTCAAGTGGTCTTCTGTTATCCAAAGAAGACCTCAATACGTCTTCTCTTATCCAAAGAAGACCCCAAGAGGTTTTCGGTTACCCGTAGAAGACCTCAAGATATCTTCTGTTGCCCGTAGAAGAAATCAAGAGGTCTTTCGTTGCGAATAAAAGAAACATTCTCTTGTCCATGAAAGACATCAAGAAAACTTCTGTTGAAAATCAAAGACATCAAAGGGTCTTCTGTTGCCATAAAGACATCAAGAGATCTTCCGTGTACAGTAGAAAACCTCAAAAGGTCTTATGTTGTCCATGGAAGACCTCAAGATATCTTTTTCTGTCCATGCAACACATCAAGAGCTTTTCTGTTGCCTATGGAAGCCCTCAAGAGGTCTTCTGCTCCCATGCAACAACTCTAGAGGTCTTCTGTTATCCAAAGAAGTCCTCAAGTGGTCTTCTCTTATCCAAAGAAGACCCGAAGAGGTTTTCGGTTGCCCATAGAAGACCTCAAGATATCTTCAGTTGCCCATGGAAGACGTCAGGAGGTCTTCTGTTGCCGATGGAAGACTTCAAGAGATCTTCTGTTGTCCATAGAAGATCTCCAAAGGTCTTCTGTTGCCCACAGAAGACCTCAAAATGTCTTACAATGCCTTTAGAGGACCTTAGGAGGTTTTATGTTGCCCATAGAAGGCCTCAAGCGGTCGTTTGTTACCTATAGAAGAACTCAAGAGACATCAAAGGGTCTTCTATAGAAGATCTCAAGAGGCCTTCTGTTGCCCATGGAAGGCCTCAGGAGCTCCTCTGTTGTCTATGGAATGCCTCAAGAGGACATTAAAGGGTCTTGTCCATATAAGACGTCAGGAGATATTCTATTGCCCATACTATAATACTTTAAGAGGTCTTCTGTTGCCTGTGTAAAGCCTCAAGAGGTCTCCTGTTGCCCAGATAAAACCTCAAGAGATCTTTTGTTGCTCATAAAAGAACTGAAGAGGTTTTCTGTTGTCAATAGAAGACGTAAAAGGGCCCATAAAAGACCTCAAGAGGTTTTCTGTTACCCGTAGAATACCTTAAGAGGTATTCTGTTGCCCGTTGAATACTTCAAGAAGTCTTCTGTTGCCTATGGAAGACTTTGAGAGGTCTTATGTTGCCCAAGGAAGACATCAAGAGGTCTTCTGTTGTAGTTTTGTTGTCCATAGAAGATCTAAAGATGTCTTCTGTTGCCAATAAAAGACTACCAGAAGTTTTCGGTTGCCCAGAGAAGACCTCAAGAGGTCTTCGGTGGTTAATAGAAAACCTCAAGACGTCTTCTGTTGCCCATAGTACACTTAAAAAGGTCTTCTGTTGCCCATTCAAGACATCAAAGGGTCTTCAAGAGATGTCTTCTGTGGTCCACGGAAGACTTCAGGAGGTCTTCTGTTGCCTTGTTCCTTCTGAAGTGTGTGTGGGATCTATTATTATTATTTTAATATTAAATTATTTAATATTAAAAAAAGAAAAAAAATATTCTGCTTTCCATTTATTAAGTCCTCCAAATTTAATTGATTTGCATTAATTTAAATAATTTTTTAACTTCCTATTTATAAGCAATTAAATTACTTCTAAAAACACCAATAATTTTCAATCTTAAATTTTTCTGTTGAAGATTTATTATTCGTTTTTTTTCTTGCTTCTTTTTTCCTGCCTAAAACATTCATCCATCATCATTTATTCGTCTATCGACCGAAAAGTACTTTAGATTTTTTGCCATCTTCTTTTTGTTGTTTTTTTTTTTTTTGCAACTTATTCACACTAATCTCTCTTTCTCACTCTCGTGCGGCGGCGAGTGGTATGCTGTACAACACTCTCCATATTTAAGGTTACAGTAAATGACCACCAAAAAAAACTGTGTTTTGTATCTATACATAAAAAGGGGGGCCGGAATAACTCCCCACCACCCAAAAACCAAAAAAAACACATCGTCTGTCAGTCATACCTGCTGCAATACCTTCCTATTTTTTTGGTTGCTTTTCGTTCATATCCGCATAACATTAGCTGCTATTACAACAACAGCACCCACAACTGCAACTGAACTAAACTCGGCTGCTTGGTTCAGTTCAATTCAATTCAGTTGAAAATGAATAGATACTCTGGGGTTTTTTGTTTGATTGTTTGAAATGTTTCTAACAGATGTTTGGGGTAAACGAAAAAGAAGAAGATGAGCAGCAACAACAACACAATAGCGCGGTTGCATTCGTTTTGCTGTTTCGTTTTTGAGGGCGACCAAAGTAACAAAGAGATTTGCAAGTTCAAAGTAGATTTCGATGATGCTCAATGGAGGCAATTGTGTTGGGTTAGTAATGGTGTTACTTGGTTGAGAGAGAATGGGAGAGTATAACATTTATTAGGGGGGAATCAATTGTTTCTTCTCCCTTTTTTGGAGGTTGAATTTGTTTAGGGAGAATTTTTTTATAATGAGAACCCGAGATTAGATTTGTTTGCGTATTTTCTCTTGAAATCCGATGAGAAATGGAGACTTAGAGCGCCAATGTACAAAATAAACATATGCATTTGTAGTTGTTGGGAAGAGCAAACGAGATAAATCCGATGGTGGGGAGATTTCAGTGATGCCAACTTTGTCATAAAATTTTGTGATTTTTAAAGAATATTTTTTAATGGATCGGCAGACCAAGAGTTGCGGTACCCACCCATTGCCACAGAATATATTTTGTAGCAGAGCGACGCTCCTACTCATACCATAGGTTCCTTGATGGAAGCCTGTGGTACCCATGCATGGATTTTGCAACTTTTAATGGAAAGGGCACTACTTTGACACTGCGCTTTGTGTTATCGGAACGAATAGTGTTAATAGTAGCATTTGAACGCTCCTTCAGGCTCGATTTTCACCGTAGACATATGGTCTAGGGGGCTTTTTTGATTAGTACAATTCCAGGAAACAGAAACGGGAAGGATCCAATAAGGTGTTTTCCTTCCATACAAATCGCCCCGGCCTATTGCACGTCCAGAACGCTCGGTGAATGGCTCCCATCTATCACAATTGATAAATTTGCTTTCTTGTTTTCTGATATAGTGAGAATGTAGAAGTGCTTAAATCTGGTGCTACTTATTACCATGTTTCTTTTGCCGCAGCCAAGAAAATCAATCTCATTCCGTTATCAGAAGTTTCATTATGGGGACTGAATTTAAAGAATATTGAAACAAAGATAGTCATTCTCCTTTACATTTTTGGCATTAAAATCGGCAACATTATTTTAATGTCATGGTCTTCCGTTGTCCGTAGAAGATCACCAGATGTCGTCCGTTAACCATAGAAATAACTCAAGAGGTTTTCTGCTGACCTAGAAGAACTCAAGATATCTTCCGACGACCATAGAAGACCTCAAGAAATCTTCCGCTGACCATAGAAGAATAAAAGAGTTCTTCTGTTGCCCATAGACGAACTTAAGAGGTTTTCTGCTAACCATAGAAGACCTCAAGAGATCTTCTTATGACCATAGAAGACCTCAAAAGATCTTCCGTTGCCAATAGAAGATTTAAGAGGTATTCCGTTGCCCGTGGAAAACTACAAGAGGTCTTCTCTTGCAAACAGAAAACTACAAGAGGTCTTCTGTTGTCCAGAAGACCACCAGATGACGTTAACCATAGAAAACCTCAATAGATCTTCTGTTGTCCATAAAATACTTCAAGATGTCTTCAGTTGCCAATAGAATAACTCAAAAGGTTTTCTGCTGACCTACAAGAACTCAGGAGATCTTCCGATGACCTTAGAAGGCCTAAAGAGATCTTCCGATGACCATAGAAAGCCTAAAGAGATCTTCCGTTGCCTATAGAAGACTACAAGAGGTTTTTGTTACCCATAGACGAACTTAAGAAGTTTCCGCTGACCATAGAAGACCTCAAGAGATCTTCCGTTGTCAATGGAAGTCCTCGAGTGGTATTCTGTTGCCCGTAGAAGACTACAAGAGCTCTTCCGTTGCCAATAGAAGATTACAGAGGTCTCCTGTTGTCCATAGAAGACAACAAGAAGTCTTCTGTTGACCATGGAAAGCCTCAACATGTCTTCTGTTGCCCATAGAAGACCTCTAGATGTCTTCTGTTGCCCATAGAAAACCACTAGAGGTCTTCTCCTGCCTATGGAGGACCTCAAGAGTTTTTCTTTTGCCCACAGATGTCCTCAAGAGGTTTTCTTTTGTTCACAGAAAACCTCAAGACCTCTTTGGTTTGCTCGTTAGTGTTGTTGGCTCCGCCTATATCACCTGGTCTAAGAATGTAGCTGCTTCGATGGTTTGCAACTTACTGGAGCTACTGGAGATAGTTGAGTACGTTTGGTATGACAGTTGAAAAAGTACAATGTACCATCGATCCTTTAGACAGCTGCACCATGCCGAAGGTAGTTCAACCAAAATTACTCTGTTTTGTCGTGGAAACTGACATTCTTCAGCTGCCATGGATGGAGAATTTACTCCATACTGCATCTGCGATTGCATCTGTGTGAATGCTATCCAAACCTGCTTGATATTCTTGCTGATGGAAGGGTTCTCTCTTGCAACGTTGGACCTCTCTCTCTCTCTCTTAGATCATAAAGATCTCTCCTGATATTCCTGGGGAAGAAGTAGACATATCCACCATATGTATATTAGGATTTCTCTCACGGTAAGCATCTGAATAAGAATTGCAACGAGAGAACGCTATTTTGTTGGCGTCCTCCACAGATGGTCCACTGCTGACATGAGGAGGCACCCTGTTGCAGTTTTCAGGTCGGCGTTCTGTGGTCAACAAGATTTCTTTGTCCATACCCCAATTGCTACCGGCTATGGATTTGAGGACCTTGTTCCTACATCAGTAGTGCGATTCTGTAACTCCTTAACGACAGAATTAACGACAAATGTCGGTACTTAACGACAATTATCGGTAAGTGCTATTCTGTATACCAATTTTAACAATTTTTGTCGGTAAATTTTGTCGTTAATTACCGAAAATTATTGTTAAGTTAACAACCAAAAAAAAGTAGTTGTTAAGTCTTAACGACAGTACATTACTGCAATATTTTGCTAATTTCTTTTAACAACGGCGTTTTTTATGAAATCTGTTAAGTTAATAAGGACGGTACAAATGGTAAATTCCGCCTTATTGAGAAAAATCCTCATAACATGGGGCAGCTTAGCCACTGTTGTGCTTTCGTCAGTGCCGATTTTATTGAAGCTACATAAAGATCACCAAAGAGAAAGTTGTTCATTTTCGATTATCTCATATTTCTCCCTTGAACGATCTTTATGTAGCATCAATTATATCGACGCTGGTGAAGAAGCAACGGTAGAGAATGCCCATGGTAACCTACATATGAAGGCTTCGCTTACCTTTATTTTACTTATTAATGTGGAAAGACATTAGCTAATGCTTCAAAAGAACTCAAGTGTGGCACTGCTATGTAAGACATATACCAATGCCGTTGTAACTATTTTTCTAGGAGGCTTTCGTTTTTTATGCCGTATTGAGTTCTAAACGTGTATAGTATTCCTATAACCTACTTTGTTCTGTGGTAATCTTATAGATTTAAACTCAGCATCACTAACAACCAAATTGCTAAAAATATAAGTCGGATTTCCTAATTTTTCATATTCACCTCTGTGAACATCATTTCAAAGCTCAATCATCATATGACGAAACTAATTCTACTTTTCATTGCAACCCAACCCAAAAATATGTCTTCGTAAAAATACAATTTAATACCTTTTGACCAATGACCCTGATTACATACATTTATTAAATATTTTTGCCAGTAATACATTGAACATATGAATGGTAGACATAAGAATGCAGCTTCTGCATATTTCTAAAAGACTGTTCCTGTCCACTTCAAGCACAGGGAGTGGATACATTAGAGGGAGCGTAATATGTTTATTCATTTTTTGGAATAAAACCACCAAATTAATAAAATGTACGAATTTGCCTCCTAAATGTACTTACATACATACATACATATGTACACACAATCTTGACTTTTAGAAGTTGATGTTACCCTTGAGATATTCATTGTTGGGACACTCGCGGACACTTATTGTAGGCACATTTATTAAAAAAGCCGATATTTTCCTCTTTTACGCGTTTTATCTTCCGTAATTGCGAACAAACAATATTTTCAAATTAAAATACATTAATAAATATTAAAATGTAATATTTGACAATTTGTCTTTCCATCGATATTCGTCGGTATGTGCTAACGATTTCTACAATCGTTAACATAAAGTTACAGAATAACACATTCGTTAACTCAACCGAATATTTTCGTTAACTACCGATGTCGGTTCGTTATTAAAAAAGTTACAGAATCGCACTACAGGTGTCTATAAAAGACCATTTGTCACAGAAAGGGTCTGTAGAAGCACACTTTGTTTCGGAAAGGGTCTATAGAAGCACCCTTTTTTTCGGAAAGGGTATATAGAAGCACCCTTTGTTTCGGAAAGGGTCTATAGAAGCACCCTTTGTTTCAGAAACGGTCTTTAGGAGCACCTTTTGTTTCAGAAAGAGTATATTGAAACACCCTTTTGTTTCAGTAAGAGGTTATAGAAGCACCCTTTCTTTCGGAAAGGATCTATAGAAGCATCATTTCATGCGGAAAGAGTCTATAGGAGTATCCTTTCTTCCGGAAAGGGTCTAAGAAGCACCCTATCTTTCGGAAAGGGTCCATAGAAACACCCTTTCTTTCGGAAAGGGTCCATAGAAATACCCTTTCTTTCGGAAAGGGTCCATAGAAACACCCTTTCTTTCCGAAAGGGTCTACAGAACACCCTTTCTTTCTGAAAGGGTCTATTCTTCTTCTTTATTGCTTATTCGATTTTCGAATGTTAGCGATCATATTACAATTGTCAAAAAAATTACATGTTTATGTTTTTATAAATTATTAACAAAATAGGAAAATATATATCTATTTCTCGCTATGCTTATTAAATTTTCGGCGTTCTGGAATTCTGTCCATTGTTGGATATTTTGAATCCATGACATCTCTTTTCTTCCTCTGGTACGTCTTCCCTCTATGTTTGCTTGTAGTATTTCCTGGAGAATGATGTATTTACGGTTTCGCATAATGTGCCCTAGATATGCCGTTTTTCGTTTCTTTATGTTGTTTAATAATTCTCTTGTTGTATTCATTCTTCGCAATACTTCAGTATTTGATACATGCAGGACCCATGGTATTTTTAGTGCTCGACGGTACACCCACATCTCAAATGCTTCGAGTCGTTTGATATCTGCCGCTTTTAACGTCCACACTTCGACTGAATATAACAAGACTGGCCATATATACGCTTTTATTAAACGAGATTTTGTTGCAACATTTATATCATGGCTTATTAGAACTTTTTTATATTTATGAAATGCATATCTTGCCATTTCTATGCGACATTTGATTTCTTTTGAGTAGTCCCATTGATCATTTAGCAAAACTCCCAGATATTTGAAACTTTGTACCCTCTCAATATGGAAATTTTGTATTTTTAAAATCAACTCGTTGTGAGCGTTGTTCTTACTTATTATCATAAATTTTGTTTTGAGGGTGTTTATTTTTAGACCATACAACTCACTACTTGATGTTAGTCTATCAACAAGATTTTGTAGGCCTGATATGCTGTCGGATATTAATGTAGTGTCATCAGCATATCTGATATTATTTATGTAATTGTTGTTTATCAATATACCTTCTTGGATGCCATCTACTGCATCGTGAAAAATTTTTTGGGAGTAAATATTGAAGAGTAGTGGGGATAAAATGCATCCTTGTCGAACTCCTTTAGATATTGCTACATCTTCAGTTAAATCTCCATTTATGTTGACTTGGGCAGTCTGGTGCCAGTACAAGCTTTTAATACACCTTATCTCTTTCTCATCGATTCCAATTGCTGTGAGAATTTCCATGAGCTTATCATGCTGCACAGTGTCGAATGCTTTTTCGAAATCTATAAAGCATAAAAATACGTCTTTGTGGACATTTCTACATTTTTGAACGAGTATTTGTATGCAGAATAAAGCCTCACGGGTTCCCTTTCCTTCCTTAAAACCAAATTGAGTTTCTCCCATTTCCTTTTCACATTTCTCATATATTCTCTTCTGGATAATTTTAAGAAAAATTTTAAGAGCGTGACTCATTAAACTAATGAGACGATAGTCATTGCATTTTTTGGCATGGGGTTTTTTTGGTATTGTTATGAAGGTGGATTTTAGCCAATCCTGTGGGTATATACCAGTATCGTAGATGTAGTTAAACAGTTTTGTCAGTAGCTCAATGTTGCTGTTATTTAGCATTTTTAATAATTCAACTGGAATTTCATCAGGCCCTGTAGCTTTTCCATCTCGAAGGGATTTTATTGCTGATTCTACTTCATTATTTGTGATGCTGTTTCCTGTCATATAATCCGGTGCATTGTTAACGTAGCTTGATCTGTTATCATCCTTAAATAGTGTTTGGATATATTCTTTCCAGATATGTTTCTTTTCTGCAATTTCAAAGACCGGTTCATTGTTGTTATTGAAAAGGATAGATGGATTTGTATTCCTATATTGTCCAGGTGCTTCTTTCAATTTCTTATGCAGGTTGAAATCGTCATGTAGGCTCATAAGTCTTTCAATTTCCTGACATTGAGTATTTAGTTGATTATTTTTTGCGTTACGTATCTCCCTTTGAATTTCTCTATTTAGTTCCCAGTACTTTTCGTAATCTTTATTTTTAAATGCTCTTCTTTCATCCATTAGCTGCAGGATTTCTTGAGTCATCCAATTTTTGGTCTTTGGTTTTGTAAAATTGCCTAGGGTGTTTCTGGCTATTGAGTTTATAGTATTCTTTACATTATTCCATATATTTTCTATATCTTCGCTGTCGACATTATTCAGCTCTGTATTTATTCTTGTACATACATCCGATTTTAGTGTTTGGTTTTGAAGTTTTCCTAAGTCAAGTTTTTTACTTTGTGCCTTTTTAGTATGAGTTTTTAGTTTTATGCGTATCTTTGCCATTAAAAGGTTATGATCAGATGGTACATCAGCACTCGGATATGTTGTGGCCTTCCTTATTGATGAGCAGTGTCGCCTGTTGATAAGAATGAAGTCTATTTGGTTTCTAATGATGTAGCCAATTCTGTCTTGTGGAGATTTCCAAGTGTAGAGCTTTCTTGGCGGTAGAGTGAAAAGTGTATTTGCTATCTTCATCTTGAATTCTTGACAGAATTGAATGAGTCGTTCGCCTCTTTCATTTTTTTCGCCCAATCCAGTAACACCAGTTACTTCACCTCTCCCTACTTTTGCATTAAAATCACCTTGGATGATATTTATATCATGGGGTTTTGTAAGTTTAACAAGACTTTCTATTTCCTCATAAAACATTTCTACTTCTTCATTGCTTCTGTCTGATGTGGGAGCATATACTTGAATTATATTGATGTTGAGCGGCCTTGCTTTTATTTTGATCATCATGGTCCTATCTGACTTTGAAAAAAATCCTACCTCGCTTTTGGAAATGTCCCCTCTAATGATAATCCCAACACCATTCCTATGAGTCTTGTTCGAATTTCCAGAGAAGAAGATTTTGGCACCATGGGATACGAATTCCGAAACATTCGGCCACCAGGTTTCGCAAACACCTAGGATATCTATATTCAGTCTTTCCATTTCGGATATTGTGTTGCTTAATTTGCCTGACTCATAAAGGCTTCTAACATTCCAAGTACCAATGTTAAGCGTCTTTTTAGTTTTACCTCCGGGGATTCTTAGCACCCTCGAGTTACCGGAGATTGAGGGCCATATGTTTGTTTCTGCATTCATTGTAATATGGTTTTCAAGGGATAATACATCAGTGATTTCCCCTTATCTTCTGATGGGTTGTAAGTTTTCCGTCCTCGTTTCAGCCGCTCTTCTTAGAGTACAGACGCTGTTTGCAGCCGCCCACTGTGGAAACAGACACCGCTACCTGTTGGTCCGCGAGAGGTATTTGATTTCCCTCTTACCACCCATATCTGGGAAGCATTCCCCTATCCGCCACCTGGGGACGCGTCCTCTAGGGGTTACAGGCTCCCCCGAGGGTCTATAGAAGCACCATTTCCTTCACAAAAATCCCCGTAGGTTAATAAAAAATATTCTTTAAAAAATTAACTTTGGTTGATGAAAAAGTTTTTTGTTTCAAAATTCTCGTCGATTGATGACCATTTTTTTTTTCAAAATCCACGTCAGTTGGTGAAAAAAATATTTTTTTTCAAATAAACGTCGGTTAAAAAAAATATTCTTAAAAATCCACGATGGTTAATTTAAAAAAATATTCTTTAAAAAATCCACGTTGGTTAATTTAAAAAAATATTCTTTAAAAATCCACGTCGGTTAAATAAAAAATATTCTTAAAAAATCCACGTCGGTTAATTAAAAAAAAATCTTAAAAAATCCAAGTCGGTTAATTAAAAAAAATCCTTAAAAAATCCACGTCGGATAATTAAAAAATATTCCTAAAAAATCCACGTTGGTTAATTAAAAATATATTTTTTAAAAAATCCACGTTGGTTAATTAAAAAAATTCTTTAAAAAATCCACGTTGTTTAATTAAAAATATATTTTTTAAAAAATCCACGTTGGTTAATTAAAAAAATTCTTTAAAAAATCCACGTTGTTTAATTTAAAAAAATATTCTTTAAAAAATCCACGTTGGTTAATTAAAAAAATTCTTTAAAAAATCCACGTTGTTTAATTTAAAAAATTCTTTAAAAAATCCACGTTGTTTAATTTAAATAATTCTTTAAAAAATCCACGTTGTTTAATTTAAAAAAATATTCTTTAAAAAATCCACGTTGGTTAATTTAAAAAAAAAAAATTCTTTAAAAAATCCACGTTGGTTAATTTAAAAAAATATTCTTTAAAAAATCCACGTTGGTTAATTTAAAAGAAATTCTTTAAAAAATCCACGTTGTTTAATTTAAAAAAATATTCTTTAAAAAATCCACGTTGTTTAATTTAAAAAAATATTCTTTAAAAATCCACGTTGGTTAATTTACAAAAATATTCTTTAAAAAATCCACGTTGTTTAATTTAAAAAAAAAAATTTCTTTAAAAAATCCACGTTGTTTAATTTAAAAAATCCACGTTGTTTAATTTAAAAAAATATTCTTTAAAAAATCCACGTTGTTTAATTTAAAAAAATATTCTTTAAAAAATCCACGCTGTTTAATTTAAAAAAATATTCTTTAAAAAATCCACGTTGTTTAATTTAAAAAAATATTCTTTAAAAAATCCACGTTGTTTAATTTAAAAAAATATTCTTTAAAAAATCCACGTTGTTTAATTTAAAAAAATATTCTTTAAAAAATCCACGTTGTTTAATTTAAAAAATATTCTTTAAAAAATCCACGTTGTTTAATTTAAAAAAATATTCTATAAAAAATCCACGTTGGTTAATTAAAAAAATATTCATTAAAAAATCCACGTTGTTTAATTTAAAAAAATATTCTTTAAAAAATCCACGTTGTTTAATTTAAAAAAATATTCTTTAAAAATCCACGTTGTTTAATATAAAAAAATATTCTTTAAAAATCCACGTTGTTTAATATAAAAAAATATTCTTTAAAAAATCCACGTTGTTTAATTTAAAAAAAATATTCTTTAAAAATCCACGTTGTTTAATATAAAAAAATATTCTCTAAAAAATCCACGTTGTTTAATTTAAAAAAATATTCTTTAAAAAATCCACGTTATTTATTTAAAAAAATATTCTTTAAAAAATCCACGTTAATTAATTAAAAAAAGCTTTAAAAAATCCACGTTGGTTAATTAAACAAATCTTTAAAAAATCCACGTTGGTCAATTAAAAAAAAAATCCTTAAAAAATCCACGTTGGTCAATTAAAAAAAAAAATCCTTAAAAAATCCACGTTGGTTAATTAAAAAAATATTTAAAAAATCCACGTTGGTTAATTAAAAAAAATATTCATTAAAAAATCCACTTTGGTTAATTAAAAAAATATTCTTTTAATAATCCACGGTGGTTGATTAAAAAATATTCTTTAAAAAATCCACATTGATTAAATAAAAAAAAATATTCTTTAAACAGTCCACGTTGATAATTAAAAATATTCTTTAAAAAATCCTCGTTGATTAATTAAAAAACATTCTTAAAAAAATCCACGTTGGTTAATTTAAAAACATTCTTAAAAAAATCCACGTTGGTTAATTTAAAAACATTCTTAAAAAATCCTCGTTGTTTTTTGTGAAAATATTCTTTAAATAATCACCTTTGTTTGATGAAAAAATATTCTTTAAAAATCCCCGTTGTTTGATGAAAAAATATTTTTAAAAAAAAAACACGTTTATTAATAAAAAAATGTTCTTTAAAAATCCACGTTTATTTAAAAAAAAAATATGCTTAAAAAAATCCCAGTTGTTTGATAAAAAATACTCTTTAAAGAATCCCCGCTGTTTGATGAAAAATATTCTTTAAAAATCACCTTTGTTTGATGAAAAAATATTCCTTAAAAAATTTAACGTGTTTAATAAAAAAAATATACTTTAAAAAATCCACGTTGGTTAAAAAAAATATAAATAAAATAAAAAATAACTAATAAAAATTGTATAATATAAATCCGCGTTTTTCGTTCTAATTGCCCCATTTAAACCCTTTGTTGACATCACTGTCTATCTTGTTTATGCTCTTAACAACGACATAATTTTTCTTCTATGGAGAATTTTTCTGTTATTACATAGAATTTTAAATTCAAAACAATAATAAACTCAATTTGCTCTTGTTTCTCTAGTCCATTTTCTCCAATTTAGAGGGAGTATTAGACAGCATGCATGCACTTGTCCATTAATCATACGTACATTGTACTACCACAACTTGCTTGGGCTTGTTCTCTCCACATTCCCCACATTAAAAAAAAAACAAGTCACAACAAATTAGAGAGCCAGCCCGATTACTGTATCTCTGACACTCTTCGTTGGGGTTTCGTGGGTTTGTGTGTTGTTTACAGGGGGGAGCCAACGAAGCTAAACAGCAACAAAAACCGAATTATTGGGGCCTGCATACACGAAATTGTGTACGAATTTCTTTCGTTGTTGTCGTCGTTGTTGTTGTTCTGTGTATATGTGGCTCCCGCTCTCTGTATATCTCTGTGTGGATGGATGGATGGTTGTATGTGCCTCTGCAAATTTAGTTGATGTAGTTTAGTGTTTGTTGTGAACTTTTTAGATTGAGATACACTTTTTTTAGTTTTTGGCGTACGAACAACAACGACGTATGTTCTACGATATTAACTCGTGCGGTAGTTAGACATAATTCTTCTTTTTTGTTGGTTTTTGTTTTTTTTTTTTTTTGTTTTGTATTTTGAATGATGATTTTATTTTTGTACATCTTTTTTCGCTGCGATATTTTTGTTTACTTTGTTTGGTTTTTAGGCGGTGATGTTGTTGGTCGTTTTTGTAACTCAGTGAGTGACTGGCTAAGTGTTTGTTTGCCTTTGTTGTTGGGTGATAGTTGTTATATTGAGAAAAAAATAGATATACGGGAGAATATTCGTGTGTAGATTTTATAGAATGGAGCTACTGTTTGTTGGATGTTTTATTACATGATTTCATAAAGGAAAAAATGCAGAATGCATGCGAAAAATGTGAAAAGAAAAATAAATTAATAAAAAAAGAAAAATTGCAAACGTTGACTACGCGATATCGTAATCAAAACAAATCGTTATACAAACAAAAAAATATAGTAAAAATATACAATATACCAACACACTCGTATATACTTTGTACTACGTACGTATAGCGCTTGGGACTATACCATATTTTGCTAAATTAAAAAAGAAAAAAAATCTATATCTACTCGATTCAACCAGCAGACACACGCCATGCCGCCGCCGCCGCGTATCGTGCCGAATACAAACCGAAACGAACGAAAAAGAACAACAAAAAATTGCAATACACCAACAACAATAATACGTAGAAATTTTTCGTTGTTGACTTCGCAATTCTTTTTTTCAAAAATGTTTAGCATTTTGTTGTTGGTGGACTTTTGCCGGTATAAATAAAAATATTCAATACATAAATATATCAACAGTATTGCCAGCCAGCCAGCAGCTCCAATAAACGCACACACAACACAACAAACAAACCGACAAACAGCCACATAGAATAGATTCGATGAATGTGTAAAAAATTGAAGTGTGTACAAAATTTTGTGTATTTTTTTTTTTTTGCCGAAAAAATAAATGGCAAACGTAACAAAGATACGAAGTAAAAAAACATAGAATCAAGACAACCCGCCGACCCTTATCTCTCACCTTTTTTGGGTTCCATGTGTGTTGTTGTTTTTTCGCCTGTGAATGAAACAAGCTGAAACAAGCCCCAACATCATGTACCGAGTGACTGACTGCCTGCCTGCATGGCTGGCATGTCATGCATGTCACATCTCACGTCTGAAGAGATGGCGCGTCACTTAGAGTTAGACTATGAGAAAACGAAAAATAGAAAAAATTTTAACAAATTTGGAAATTAAAAAAACTATTGGAATTAAAAATGATCTCAAAAAAATTATCTCAAATATTTGTTCACCAATAAATAAGGATTTTTAAAGAATATTTTCATTAATAAACGGAGATTTTTAAAAGAATATTCTTTCATTAATGAACGTGGATTTTTGAAAAAATATTTTTTAATATATATTCGGGGTTTTTTGAAAAAATATGTTTTCATTAACAAAAGGGGATTTTGTAAAGAATATTTTTCCAACAAACAACGTGAATTTTTTAAAGAATATTTTTTTATTAACCAACGTGGATTTTTTAAAGAATACTTTTGTTTTAAATTAACCACCGTGGATTTTTTAAAGAATTTTTTTTTTTAAATTAACCAACGTGAATTTTTTAATATTTTTTTTTTTAATTAGCCAACATGCATTTTTTAAAGAATATTTTTTTTTAAATTAAACAACGTGGATTTTTTAAAGAATATTTTTTTAAATTAAACAACATGGATTTTTTAAAGAATATTTTTTTTTTTTAATTAAACAACATGGATTTTTTAAAGAATATTTTTTTTAAATTAAACAACGTGGATTTTTTAAAGATTTTTTTTTTAAATTAATCAACGTGGATTTTTTAAAGAATATTTTTTTAAATTAAACAACGTTGATTTTTTAAAGAATATTTTTTTAAATTAAACAACGTGGATTTTTTAAAGAATATTTTTTTTTAAATTAAACAACGTGGATTTTTTAAAGAATATTTTTTTTAAATTAAACAAAGTGGATTTTTTAAAGAATATTTTTTTAAATTAAACAACGTGGATTTTTTAAAGAATATTTTTTTAAATTAAACAACGTGGATTTTTTAAAGAATATTTTTTTAAATTAAACAACGTGGATTTTTTAAAGAATATTTTTTTAAATTAAACAACGTGGATTTTTTAAAGAATATTTTTTTTTAAATTAAACAACGTGGATTTTTTAAAGAATATTTTTTTAAATTAAACAACGTGGATTTTTTAAAGAATATTTTTTTAAATTAAACAACGTGGATTTTTTAAAGAATATTTTTTTAAATTAAACAACGTGGATTTTTTAAAGAATATTTTTTTAAATTAAACAACGTGGATTTTTTAAAGAATATTTTTTTTAAATTAAACAACGTGGATTTTTTAAAGAATATTTTTTTAAATTAAACAACGTGGATTTTTTAAAGAATATTTTTTTAAATTAAACAACGTGGATTTTTTAAAGAATATTTTTTTAAATTAAACAACGTGGATTTTTTAAAGAATATTTTTTTAAATTAAACAACGTGGATTTTTTAAAGAATATTTTTTTAAATTAAACAACGTGGATTTTTTAAAGAATATTTTTCTTAAATTAACCAACGTGGATTTTTTAAAGAATATTTTTTTAAATTAAACAACGTGGATTTTTTAAAGAATATTTTTCTTAAATTAACCAACGTGGATTTTTTAAAGAATATTTTTTTAAATTAACCAACGTGGATTTTTTAAAGAATATTTTTTTAAATTAAACAACGTGGATTTTTTAAAGAATATTTTTTTTTAAATTAAACAACGTGGATTTTTTAAAGAATATTTTTTTTAAATTAAACAACGTGGATTTTTTAAAGAATATTTTTTAAATTAAACAACGTGGATTTTTTAAAGAATATTTTTTAAAATAAACAACGTGGATTTTTTAAAGAATATTTTTTAAATCAAACAACGTGGATTTTTTAAAGTATATTTTTTTTAAATTAATCAACGTGGATTTTTTAAAGAATATTTTTTAAATTAAACAACGTGGATTTTTTAAAGAATATTTTTTTTAAATTAAACAACGTGGATTTTTTAAAGAATATTTTTTTTAAATTAAACAACGTGGATTTTTAAAAAATATTTTTTAAATTAACCAACTTGGATTTTTTAAAGAATATTTTTTAAATTAACCAACGTGGATTTTTTAAAGAATATATAATATATAATTGTTCCACAAACATCCCAGATGGGACAAGGGAGACTTCTCTCATATCAATGAGTGCACCCCGATTCATATTAGCTCAATGATATGGGACCTACAGTTTATCGCCGAGTCCGAACGGCGTGTCTTAAGACACCACTTGTAGAGAAGTTTTACATGGCTCAAATACTCAGAAAATGTCGCCAACATTACTGAGGGGTATTTTGCCACCGTTGAAAATTGTTTGATGTTGCTTGGCCGGGGAATCGAACCCACGACCTTCAGCGTGCAAGGCGGGTGTGCATACCATTGCACCACGGTGGCACCCTTTTTTAAAGAATATTTTTTTTAATTAACCAACGTGGATTTTTAAAAAATATTTTTTAAATTAACCAACGTGGATTTTTTAAAGAATATTTTTTAAATTAACCAACGTGGATTTTTTAAAGAATATTTTTTTCAACAACCAACAGTCGAGGATTTTTTAAAGAATATTTTTTTCAACAACCAACAGACGTGGATTTTTTAAAGAATATTTTTTTCAACAACCAACAGACGTGGATTTTTTAAAGAATATTTTTTTCAACAACCAACACACGTGGATTTTTTAAAGAATTTTTTTTCAACAACCAACAGACGTGGATTTTTTAAAGAATTTTTTTTTCTACAACCAACAGACGTGGATTTTTTAAAGAATTTTTTTTCAACAACCAACAGACGTGGATTTTTTAAAGAATTTTTTTTTCTACAACCAACAGACGTGGATTTTTTAAAGAATATTTTTTTCTGCAACCAACAAACGTGGATTTTTTAAAGAATATTTTTTTCAACAACCAACAGACGTGGATTTTTTATAGAATATTTTTTTCAACAACTAACAGACGTGTATTTTTTAAAGAATATTTTTTTCAACAACCAACAGACGTGGATTTTTTAAAGAATATTTTTTTCAACAACCAACAGACGTGGATTTTTTAAAGAATATTTTTTTCAACAACCAACAGACGTGGATTTTTTAAAGAATATTTTTTTCAACAACCAACAGACGTGGATTTTTTAAAGAACATTTTTTTCAACAACCAACAGACGTGGATTTTTTAAAGAATATTTTTTTCAACAACCAACAGACGTGGATTGTTTAAAGAATATTTTTTCAACAACCAACAGACCTGGATTTTTTAAAGAATATTTTTTTCAACAACCAACAGACGTGGATTTTTTAAAGAATATTTTTTTCAACAACCAACAGACGTGGATTTTTTAAAGAATATTTTTTTCAACAACCAACAGACGTGGATTTTTTAAAGAATATTTTTTTCAACAACCAACAAACGTGGATTTTTTAAAGAATATTTTTTTCAACAATCAACAGACGTGGATTTTTTAAAGAATATTTTTTTCAACAACCAACAGACGTGGATTTTTTAAAGAATATTTTTTTCAACAACCAACAAACGTGGATTTTTTAAAGAATATTTTTTTCAACAATCAACAGACGTGGATTTTTTAAAGAATATTTTTTTCAACAACCAACAGACGTGGATTTTTTAAAGAATATTTTTTTCAACAACCAACAGACGTGGATTTTTTAAAGAATATTTTTTTCAACAACCAACAGACGTGGATTTTTTAAAGAATATTTTTTTCAACAACCAACAGACGTGGATTTTTTAAAGAATATTTTTTTCAACAACCAACAGACGTGGATTTTTTAAAGAATATTTTTTTCAACAACCAACAGACGTGGATTTTTTAAAGAATATTTTTTTCAACAACCAACAGACGTGGATTTTTTAAAGAATATTTTTTTCAACAACCAACAGACGTGGATTTTTTAAAGAATATTTTTTCAACAACCAACAGACGTGGATTTTTTAAAGAATATTTTTTTCAACAACCAACAGACGTGGATTTTTTAAAGAATATTTTTTTCAACAACCAACAGACGTGGATTTTTTAAAGAATATTTTTTTCAACAACCAACAGACGTGGATTTTTTAAAGAATATTTTTTTCAACAACCAACAGACGTGGATTTTTTAAAGAATATTTTTTTAAATTAACCAACGTGGTGTTTTAAAGAATATATTTTTTTTAATTAAACAACGTGGTTTTTTTAAAGAATATTTTTTTTTAATTAAACAACGTGTATTTTTTAAAGAATATTTTTTTTTTAATTAAACTGTCTTCATTTTCCATTTATTTAACAGTTATTGGTATTCATTTACCTTTGTTGTTGTTGTTCTTCGTCTTACTTTTCACATTATATTTATACACCTTTTGGTACTAAAAATATAAAAGATAACAACAACAATAATAATAAAACAAAAACAACAGTGCATGTGAATTATCATCATTTGTATTGCCGATGATGGTGATGAGGGCGATGATGATAATGACAAACACAAACGAATAATTGCTGTGAATGGTTGGTTGTTTACAAATGCTATTTTTGGTAACAACAAGAAAATAAAAAAAAAATTAAATTAAAAATAACAACAACGTCAATTATGCAACAGAATGCGCCCTCCCAAATAAATATCAATCTGCATTTTTTTGTTGTTGTTTACAAAAACAAAATTCTGTAACGCGAAGGTGGTCAGCCCCAAATAGCCCATCGTCAATCAGCCTTCAGATGTATTCACATCTGAATTCTATATAAAGGAAGAAATGCCATTAACAGTTAATTAATAAAAGAATGATGATTTTAAAATTGAATATTCATTGATTTGAAAATATGAATGGAATGTTTTCATTGTGCGGTGGAGGAGGGGTTGTGTGCTCTCATTTGCTTACGATTATTTTGGCGCGTTTTTTGTCATCTTGTATTGTGTTGGTATTTTTATTATCTTCTTTATTTAAGAAAACCCACTTGTATCGTGATAATTTATGTTACCTTCAAATATTTATTATTTCTGTTTTTGTTTTACTTTTATAAATAAACCATTTTGGTGGTTATTATTGTTCCGGTTTAAATTCTCATGTTTTGTTTTTCTTCTTTTTTTAACAGCAAAATTGAAATAACAACAAAAACAACTGCAGAAATTATCAAACTTTGGCCTGCAAATTAACAAAAAAGAAACTTTTGGATAACCAAACCATCAACAGCAGGATAATTTTGGAAAGAGGTGAGTTCAAAAGTAGCTAACCAATACAAACTTCTTATGGGCCGAAAGACCAACAAACGTATTTTTATTGAAGAACTAGACTACCCCTAGAGCCACATACTCTACAGTAGACGACCCTAAGGGTCATCGACTCTACAGTAGACAACCCCAAGGGCCATCTACTCTACAGTAGACAACCCCAAGGGCCATCTACTCTACAGTAGACGACCCCAAGGGCCATCTACTCTACAGTAGACGACCCCAAGGGCCATCTACTCTACAGTAGACGACCCCAAGGGCCATCTACTCTACAGTAGACGACCCCAAGGGCCATCTACTCTACAGTAGACGAACCCCAAGGGCCATCCACTCTACAGTAGACGACCCCAAGGGCCATCTACTCTACAGTAGACGAACCCCAAGGGACATCTACTCTACAGTAGACGACCCCAAGGGCGGTCTACTCTAAAGTAGACGAACCCCAAGGGCCATCTACTCTACAGTAGACGACCCCAAGGGCCATCTACTCTACAGTAGACGACCCCAAGGGCCATCTACTCTACAGTAGACGACCCCAAGGGACATCTACTCTACAGTAGACGACCCCAAGGGCCATCTACTCTACAGTAGACGACCCCAAGGGACATCTACTCTACAGTAGACGACCCCAAGGGCCATCTACTCTACAGTAGACGACCCCAAGGGCCATCTACTCTACAGTAGACGACCCCAAGGACCATCTACTCTACAGTAGACGACCCCAAGGGCCATCTACTCTACAGTAGACGACCCCAAGGGCCATCTACTCTACAGTAGACGACCCCAAGGGACATCTACTCTACAGTAGACGACCCCAAAGGCCATCTACTGTACAGTAGACGACCCCAAGGGCCATCTAATCTACAGTAGACGAGCCCAAGGGCCATCTGTTCTACAGTAGACGAGCCCAAGGGACATCTACTGTACAGTAGACGACCCCAAGGGCCATCTAATCTACAGTAGACGAGCCCAAGGGCCATCTGTTCTACAGTAGACGAGCCCAAGGGACATCTACTCTACAGTAGACGAACCCCAAGGGCCATATACTCCACAGTAGACGACCCCAAGGGCCATCTACTCTACAGTAGACGACCCCAAGGGCCATCTACTCTACAGTAGACGACCCCAAGGGCCATCTACTCTACAGTAGACGACCCCAAGGGCCATCTACTCTACAGTAGACGACCCCAAGGGCCATCTACTCTACAGTAGACGACCCCAAGGGCCATCTACTCTACAGTAGACGACCCCAAGGGTCATCTACTCTACAGTAGACGACCCCAAGGGCCATCTACTCTACAGTTGACGACCCCAAGGGCCATCTACTCTACAGTAGACGACCCCAAGGGCCATCTACTCTACAGTAGACGACCCCAAGGGCCATCTACTCTACAGTAGACGACCCCAAGGGCAATCTACTCTACAGTAGACGACCCCAAGGGCCATCTACTCTACCGTAGACGAACACAAGGGCCATCTACTCTACAGTAGACGAGCCCAAAAGTCATCTACTCTACAGTAGACAACCCCAGGACCATATAATGTGAAGTAGACGACCCCAAAGGCCATCTCATCTATATTAGACGATCCCAAGGGCCATCTTCTCTACATTAGACAGTGGAATATTTTTAAAGACGTGGATTGTGTAAAAAAATAAATACCGTAGATGACCCCAAGGGCCATCTAATCTACCGTAGACGACCCCAAGGGCCATCTACTCTACAGTAGACGTGGAGTTTATAAAAAAAAGGTTTTTTTAATCAAGGTTTTTTTATAAAAACGTTTTTTTTTTTTTTGTTTAAGAGTGGATTTTTTAAAAAAGTGTCTTTTTTAACGTGGTTTAAAAAAAATTTCAAACATGGATTTTTCAATTTTTTTTAATCGTGGATTTTTTAATTTATGTTTTCAAGCGTGTTTTTTTTATTTTTTTAACGTGGATTTTTTTGAAAACTTGGATCATTATAAAAATATTTGCGAAAACATGGGTTAAAAAAATATTTTTTTAAAAAATAGCTTTTTTCAAAATGTGGATTATAATATTTAATTATCGAACTCATACGCCTATCAACAAATTAGGACTTTTTAATATTTCTGGTGGGAAGTATATCGTCACCTGAAATGCCGAAAGACGTAACCTTCAAAGGGTTACATTGAGGGTTACGTCTTTGGGCATTTCAGGTGACGATATTCAACTTCACTTCAGGCCCTATTTGGAGTGTTCGATTTTTCAATTCTTAGAATAGAATGGAGGCGTATAATTACTGACAGTTATCATACGCATCAATGGCGTCTATGGCGAGGATCTTATACAAATTCGCGATATTGGCGATATTGATGATTAAGGGTCACTGAAAGGTTTATGAATACCTCCGAATAGGTTTAAATCCTCCAAAATGTTTATGATAACATCCACTTCTCTCTCTCTCTCTTTGGATATATAACTTGATGAGTAGGAACTGCAATGACCATAAGAAAGTCAATGACGAATTTTAAGGCCCCAAATTATATATTTGTGCTCCATGAAAATATATGGGTAATTAGTAAAACCCTTTTAGGGTTGGTAGAGAATTTAAAGTTCCGTTAAATCAATCAGTTATGTCGATAAAGAGTTTTGAAAGTCGCAGAAATTCCATTAATGACTTGTAATTCTATTTGGTGTTATAAAGATGTCGATTTGAACCTTCGCTGGGCTTTGAGAAATTCATGACAACTTCAAATAGATCTCTAAAACAACTTAAGGTACCAAATTAGACTTAAGATTTGTAAAGTGAATGATCTGCAACACGATATGATAAGCCAATAAGTTAATATAACTTAACTTCAGGCTATATTTGCCTTCTTACTAGAAAGCTCGATTTGTCAATTCTTAGAATTGAATGGTGGCGTATAACTACTGACAGTAATCATACGCATCCATGGCGTCTATGGTGAGGATCTTAAAAAAATACCCGATTTTGGCGATATTGATGACCAAGGTTCACTGAAAGGCTTATGTTTACCTCTTAATGCCTCTAAGAAGGCGAATCGGATTAGAAACATCCAAAATGTCTTCGATAATCTTCACCTCTTTCTCTCTCTCTCTCTCCTTGGATAAATAAGTTGACGAGTAGGAACTGCAATGACCCTAAGAAAGTCAATGACAACCCATAAGGACCACTAAGGAACCCAAAAACATCTGTGTGCTCCTTGAAAATATCTAAGAAGCTGATAAAGCCCTTAAAGGGTTGTTAGAGAAGTTAAAGCTCCTTGAGACTTTTGTGAAAAATGAAGGGGTCGTGACAGAGTTATCAGGACTTTTAAATCCCTCATATATGTTGATGAAGTGTTTTAAGAGTCGCTGAATGACGTTAATGCCCTTTGAAAATAAACATCGGAAGACCTCTAAAAGTCTTTTGTGGTACTCTCTAGACAACATAACACCACATAGGTACTCCGTAGACAACGCAAGGCCTCTTGATATCTTCTAAATTCAATAGAATGTCTCTATAGACAACAGAAGGCCTCCTTACGATTCCCTCTAGGCAACACAAGGCTTTTACGTTCTTCTATTTACAACATAATGCCTCTTGGGGTCTTTTATGGACAATAGAGAAGGCCTTTTGCGGTATTATATGGACAAAAGAAAGATCTTGTTGTCTTCTATGGAAATAGAGGGCTCTTGCAGTCTTTTATGGACAACAGAAGGCTTCCTGAGATTTGGAATGGACAAAAGAGAGCCTCCCGAGGTGTTCAATAGGCAACAGAAGGTTTCATGAGTTGTTCTATGAATAACGGGCCTTTAGTAGTCTTATATTGGTCTCTTGTGGTCTTCTGCGGACAACATCAGGCCTCCTGAGGTCTTTTATAGACAACAGAAGGCCTCTTGAGTTCTTCTATTAACAGGAAAAGGCCTCTTAAAGTCTTCTATAGGCAACTGAAGACCACTTGAGGTATTCCGTAGAAAACAGAAGCCTTTTTAAGGTCTTCTGTGGACAACAGAAGGCCTCTTGAAGTCTTCTATGGTCAACAAAAGGTCCCCTGAGGAATTCCATGGACAACGGAGGGCCACTTGAGTTATTCCTTAGACAACAGAAGCCCCTTGAGGTCTTCTATTGACAATAGCAGGTCCTTTGCGGACTTCTATAGACAAGAGAAAGCCCCTTGAAGTCTTTTATAGACAAAACAGTCCCTTGAAGACTTCTATAGACAACATAAGACCTCTTGAGGTTTTGAATGGACAACAAAAGGCCTTTTGATCTCTTATATGGACAACAAAAGGTCCTTGAGGTCTTCCATGGACAACGGAAGGCCTCTTAAAGTCTTCTATGGACAAAAAGTCCCTTAAAGACTTCTACAGACAACATAAGACCTCTTGAAGTCTTCTACGAACATCAGAAGGCCTCCTGTGATCCTCTACGCACATCAGAAGGCTCTTGGAGATATCTTGTGGCCTTCTGTAGACAACAAAAAGCCTCTTGAAGTCTTCTATGGACAACAAAAGGCCCCTTGAGAAATTCCATGGACAACGGAAGGCCTCTTGAGTTATTCTTTAGACAACAGAAGGCCTCTTAAGTTTTTCTTTAGACAACAGAAGCCCCTTGAGGTCTTCTATTGACAATAGCAGGTCTCTTGCGGACTTCTAAGGACAAGAGAAGGCCTCTTGAAGTCTTCTATAGACAAAACAGTCCCTTGAAGACTTCTATAGACAACATAAGACCTCTTGAGGGGAAGGCCTTTTGAGCTCTTCTATGGACAAAAGGTCCCTTGAGGTCTTCCATGGACAACGGAAAGTCTCTTGAAGTCTTCTGTGGACAAAAAAGTGCCTTGCAGGCTTCTATAGACAACATTAGACCTCCTGAGGTCTTCTACGAACATCAGAAGGCCTTTTGTGATCCTCTACGAACATCAGAAGGACCTTTAAGATCTCTTGTGGCCTTCTGTAGACAACAGAAGGCCTCATGACGTCTTCTGTGGACAACATAAGGCCCCTTGAGGTATTCTATGGACAACATAAGGCCTCTTGAGGTATTCTATGAACAACAGAAGGCTTCATTAGGTCTTCTATGGACAACAAAAGACTTCTTGAGGCCTTCAATGGACAACTAAAGGCTTCTTGAGGTGTTTTGTAGGCAACAGAAGGCCTCTTGAAATCTTCTATGGACATCATAAGGCCTCTTGAGTTCTCTTGTGGTCTTCTGTAGACAACAGAGGCCTCTTGAAGTTTTTTACAGACGGCAGAAGGCATCTTGCGGTCTTCTCTGAGCAACAGAAGGCCTCTTGAGGTATTCAATGGGCAACAAAGAGCCTCTCGAGGTGTTCAATAGACAACAGAAGACCTCATGAGTTCTTCTATGAATAACGGGCCTCTTGTAGTCTTCTATTGGTCTCTTGTGGTCTTCTATGGGCAACATAAGGCTTCCTGAGGTCTTCTATATACAACAGAAGTTCACTGGAGTTGTTCTATTGACAACAGAAGGCATCTTAAAATCTTCTATAGACAACAGAAGACCCCTTGAGATACTCCGTAGACAACAGAAGGCCTCTTGAAGTCTTCTATGGACAAAAAAGGTCCCTTGAGGAATTCCATGGACAACGGAAGGCCTCTTGAGTTATTCTTTAAACAACAGAAGGCCTCTTAAGTTCTTCTTTAGACAACAGAAGCCCCTTGAGGTCTTCTATTGACAATAGCAGGCCTCTTGAGGACTTCTACGGCCAACTGACGGCCTCTTGAGTTATTCTGTAGAGAACATAAGGCCCCTTAAGTTCTTCTTTAGACAACAGAAGCCCCTTGAGGTCTTCTTTTGGCAATAGCAAGCCTCTTGCTGACTTCTATGGACAAAAAAGTCCCTTGAAGACTTCTATAGACAACAGAAGCCCCTTGAGGTCTTCTATTGACAATAGCAGGTCTCTTGAGGATTTCTATGAACAACTGACGGCCTCTTGAGTTATTCTTTAAACAACAGAAGGCCCCATAAGTTCTTCTTTAGAACAGAAGACCCTTGAGGTCTTCTTTTCACAATAGCAGGTCTCTTGCGGACTTCTATGGACAAGAGAAGGCCTTTTGAGATCTTCTATGGACAACAAAAACCCTCTTGAGGTCTTCCATGGACAACGGAAAGCCTCTTTAAGTTTTCTATGAACAAAAAATTTCCTTGAAGCCTTTCTTTAGACAACATAAGAGCTCTTGAGGTCTTCTACGAAAACCAGAAGGCCTCTTGTGATCCTCTACGAACATCAGAATGCCCTTTGAAATCTCTTGTGGCCTTCTGTAGACAACAGAATGCCTCTTGAGTTCTGCTATTGATAACAGAAGGCCTTTTGTATTCTTCTATGGACAACATAAGGCCTCATGACGTCTTCTGTGGACAACATAAGACCCCTTGAGGTATTCTATGGACAACAGAAGACCTCCAGAGGTCTTCTATGGACAACAGAAGACCTCCAGAGGACTTCTACGAAAATCAGATGGTATTTTGTGGTCTTCTATGAAGGCCTCATGAGGTCCTTTGCAGTCTTCTATAGACATCAGAGGACCATTTGAGGTATTCCATAGACAGCAGGAGACCACTTGAGGTGTTCCGTAGACTACACTAGGCCTTTTTATTTTTGACATAGACAACAGAGGGCCACTTAAAGTCTTCTATGGACAATAAAATGTCCCTAGAAGTCTTCCATAGACAACAGAAGGCCTTTTGAGGTCTTAAATGGACAACAGAAGTCTTGAGGTCTTCTTTGGACAACCTAAGGCCTCTTGAGGTCTTCTATGGACAACAGAAGGCTTCTTTATGTCTTCAATGGACAACATAAGGCCGCTTGAGGTCTTCTATGGACAACTAAAGGCTTCTTGAGGTGTTCTGTAGCCAACAGAAGGCCTCCTAAGGTCTTCTATCGACAACAGAACACCTCCAGAGGTCTTCTACGAACATCAGATGGTCTTTTGTGGTCTTCTACGATCATCAGAAGGCCTCTTGAGGTATCTTGTGGTCTTCTAAAGACATCAGAAGACTACTTGAGGTATTCCGTAGACTACAGAAGGCCTCTTGGAATCATACATAGACAACAGAGTGTCTCTTGGAGCCTTCTATGGACAATAAAAGGTCCCTAGAATTCTTCTATAGACAACAGAAGGTATTTTAATGTCTTCTATGGATAATGGACAACAGAAGTCTTCGTGAAGTCTTCAATGGACAACATAAGGCCTATTAAGGTCTTCTATGGACAACAGAAGGTCTCTTGAGGTTATCAATGGACATCAGAAGGTTTCTTTTGGTCTTCAATCGACAACATAAGGCCTCTTGAGGTAATCTATGGAAAACAGAAGGCATCATTAGGTCTTCAATGGACAACATAAAGCCTCTTGAGGACTTCTATGGACAACAGAAGGTCTCTTGAGATTTTTTGAATGGACATCAGAAGGTTTATTTAGGTCTTCAATGGACAACTAAAGGCTTCTTGAGGTGTTCTATAAACAACAGAAGGCCTCTTGAGGTCTTCTATGGAAAACAGAAGCCTTCATTAGGTCGTCAATGGACAACATAAGGGCTCTTGAGGACTTCTATGGACAAAAGAAGGTCTCTTGAGATTTTTTGAATGGACATCAGAAGGTTTATTTAGGTCTTCAATGGACAACTAAAGGCTTCTTGAGGTGTTCTATAAACAACAGAAGGCCTCTTGAGGTCTTCTATGGATAACAGGGGGTTTCTTGAGGTCTTCAATGGACGAATAAAGGATCCTTTAGGTGTTCTATACACAAAAGAAGACCTCTTGAGTTTTTCTATGGATAACAGAAAGACAACATAAGGCCCTTTTAGGTTTTCTCCAGGCAACAGAAGGCCTTTTGAGCTCTTTTATGGACAACACAAGGCTTCTTGAGGTCTTCTACGAACATCAGATGGCCTCTTGAGGTCTTTTACGAACATAAGAACCCTTCTTTAGGTCTCCTAAGGCCTTCCGTAAACAACAGAAGGACACTTTTGGTATTCCGCAGACAACAGAGGTCTTCTATGGACAACATAAGCCTCTTGAGGGGTTCTAGAACTTGAACTTATAAATTTTAGAATGTTCCCGATAATGATAAATCAGTGTCTTGTTGAGCTGTCAATGCTGCCAGACATCTAAATTTGCAATGTTTCCGATATACAACATGTTCAAAGTTCTTGGTAACAGCAACAAAATTCCAATAAAACATTTTGCAATCATTGCAAAACTGTAAAACTTTTAGAGCAAACTTTCTTGTTAATTTAAAGGCTAGACAGGCAGACCGACAGCCAGTCAGCGAACATTTACAAGCATTTGTTAATTTGTGAAATTGTCTGTTTTGGTTAAAAAAAGAGATATGATCTCGTTTTTTGTTGTTGTGATCATAACTAAAAATAATAACAACAACACTTAGTGTGGCAACGAATGCCAATAACAACAACAATAACGAAAAAATTATTGTTTGCCACAATTTTTGGGTGAAAGTTGCAAAAAAGCACTTGTATGAATGTTGGTGGCGGGCAGGCAGGTAACATACTGTAGAAGCCACCATGTATGGTTGGTTTACCAGACCCTCCGCCTCCTTTTATAACTGTCTGTTTGATTATTTGCAAAACATGGACCTGCCGCCGCCGTGGTCGTCATCTAATGAATTTATCGTGTTTAAAAGATATGTACTTCGTTGTGCTGCCATAGTTTCTCTTAGGCTCCCTCTCCCATCTACCTCTCTTCGCGGGCCCACTCTCGTTAATGTAACATAAAACTGTTTACAATTTCAACCAATAAAACAACGATGCTTAGTACCTGCAGCTAACGTTTTTTTTGGTATGGCTACAACAAATGGCAATAAACGAAAATGAAGCAATGCAACGACAAGTTAGCGGCGTTGAAGAAGCCGGCAAGCTGAAAGGCTGGCAGTTGTGGCAAATCTAAAACAAAAAAAATAACTTGATACCAAACAAAAACTCAAAACCCGAATCGAAAAAACGAATGGCTCCGAGTTCAAATCACTTGATTTTCCTCAAGTTTTTGCAACATTTGATACAAGTGCTGGTACTACTTACTTGGTGCAGCAGTCACCGCCGCTTTACGTTCCATCGTTTCGCAAATGACTATTTTGAAATAAATACCTTTGCCATGCCACCACCAACCATCATCGTGTTGCTTGTGATGGTGGTAAAAGTGGGTGGAGTTTTCTAGCGCTCGTGGTGTAACTAACAACACTAGTAGTTTTTGTTGTTGTTATTGTGGTAATGCTTTAGTGCCTCGCTGATTGACAGACTACACATGGGCTGGCACATCAAAGTGAAGACGCTTTTGTTTTTGTGAACGACGTTTATTATGACAAGATCATCTTTCCATCGGCATTAAAAATGCCGCCGCCACGGGTCTTAGCAAAGACAAGGACAATGTTAGCAGCGGCACAGGTTTGGAAGTTTTAGATTTCACTACCGTTTCTCGTTTGATCTTTGAAATTTTCTGTAGAATATTCTAAACCACAATTTACAAATTTTAGTTAGTTTTATTCGCAGCTTCAATCGGAATTTTCAAGTGGCGGGATAGATCGAGAAAAAATTTAATTAGAATCTTCAAAAAGAAGATATTGAATTTATCGGTATTGCTGTTATAGAATATCAAGTGGATAAGCCGATCGTGAAAGGTCCATCGATATCTGTGAATATCTATTCGAAAATATAAACGTTTATTGGTGTTTTTGTGAAACCTCGAAGGCCTTCTTTCAACCGGTAAGATGCACAACATAAACACCCGCGATCTTTCGACAACAAATTCTATCGAAAGCAACACGACAATCTCCCTGACCTTTGCTATCACTTCAACGGCCATTAAACAACGCTTAGAACCATTTAATTTGCGAGGCAGATCTTTTAGATGGACCTAAAGATCCTCATCGATCTCCTACTATCTTCATTGGTATTTTTGATCTTTCAGAGCAAGCGCGCGTAGGCTTAGATCTCTGTTATCACTTCAACGGCCATTAACCACCGCTTAGAACCATTTATATGCGTCCTCGATCTTATCGGTGGTCTTAAAGATCCTCATCGATCTCCTATTATCTTCATTGGTATTTTTGATCTTTCAGAGCAAGCCCGCATAGGCTTAGATCGAATAAAAGAGATATTAAAAACACATATACCTTCTATAAGAAGCCATTAGAACGTTCCTAGTCCGTAGCTTGACCAAAGAAAACCCTTTAAAAAAAAGGCGTTCTATTGTCATCTAAGAAGACGATAACAGAATTAGATGTCAATAAACCTAATTTATACGTCAGATTTTAGCATCTATTCCAAAACGTGATTTTTCGTGTCACGCGGGCTCATTAAATTTTTCAAGTATTCAAATCAAGATTAATATCATTATTTTGAGGTGGTCTATAGAAAACAGAAGGCCTCTTGAGGTTTTCTAAGAACAAAAGAAGGCCTCTTGAGGTCTCCGCCGAACAAGAGAAGGCCTCTTGAGGATGTCTATAAACAAAAAGGCCTCTTGATGTGTTCTATAGATAACAGAAGGCCTCCTGAATTTTTCTATCGACAACAGAAGGCCTTTTGAGGTCCTCTATGGGCAACAAAAGACTACTTGAGGTATTCCGTAGACAACAGAATGCATATTGATGTCTTCTTTAGACAATAGAAGGTCCTTATTGTCTCCTATGGACAACAGAAGGCCTCTTGATTTCTTCTGTGATCTTCTATGGACAACAGAAGGTCTCTTGATTTTTTCTATGGACAACAGAAGGTCTATTGAAGTCTTCTATGGACAGCCATGAGTTTCTTGAAGTCTTCTATAGGCAACAGATGCCCCTTGTGGTATTCTATGGACATAAACGGCTCTGGAGGTCTTCAATGGACAACAGAATGCCTGCTGAGGTCTTCTATGGACACCTTAGGTCTTCTATGCGCAACAGGAGGCCGCTTGGGGTCTTTTATGGACAAAAGAAGGCCTCTAGACTTCTTCTATGGACAAAAAACGCCTCTACCACTGATACAAGTCATTAGAAAGTTTATAGTCCGTAGCTTGATCAATGAAGAATAAGAAGTCAATACGCGTAATTTTTAATAAAACTTGCATAGAAAATTTTTCGATAATCGATAAAATTTTTATTCAAATTTTTTTGATAAACGATACAATTTGTATGGATTTTTTTTAATCGATAAAATTTGTACAGAAAATTTTTCGATATTCGATAAAATTGTTTCATAATCTATGGAATTTCTATAGAAATTTCTTCGATAAAATTTCTATAGAAAATTTTTCGATTATCCATAAAATTTCTATAGAAAATTTTTCGGTAATCGATAAAATCCCTAAAGAAAATTTATCGTTAATTGATAAAATTGCTAAAGAAAATTTATCGTTAATTGATAAAATTTCTATAGAAAATAAATTTATCGTTGATCGATAAAATTTCTATAGAAAATTTATCGTTGATCGATAAAATTTCTATAGAAAATTTATCGTTGATCGATAAAATTTCTATAGAAAATTTATCGTTGATCGATAAAATTTCTATAGAAAATTTATCGTTGATCGATAAAATTTCTATAGAAAATTTATCGTTGATCGATAAAATTTCTATAGAAAATTTATCGTTGATCGATAAAATTTCTATAGAAAATTTATCGTTGATCGATAAAATTTCTATAGAAAATTTATCGTTGATCGATAAAATTTCTATAGAAAATTTATCGTTGATCGATAAAATTTTTATAGAAAATTTATCGTTGATCGCTAAAATTTCTATAGAAAATTTATCGTTGATCGATAAAATTTCTATAGAAAATTTATCGTTGATCGATAAAATTTCTATAGAAAATTTATCGTTGATCGATAAAATTTCTATAGAAAATTTATCGTTAAAATTTCTATAGAAATTTATCGTTAAAATTTCTTTAGAAAATTTATCGTTGATCGATAAAATTTCTATAGAAAATTTATCGTTGATCCATAAAATTTCTACAGAAAATTTATCGTTGATCGATAAAATTTCTATAGAAAATTTATCGTTGATCGCTAAAATTTCTATAGAAAATTTATCGTTGATCGCTAAAATTTCTATAGAAAATTTATCGTTAATCGATAACATTTCTATAGAAAATTTATCGTTAATCGATAACATTTCTATAGAAAATTTATCGTTAATCGATAACATTTCTATAGAAAATTTATCGTTAATCGATAACATTTCTATAGAAAATTTATCGTTAATCGATAACATTTCTATAGAAAATTTATCGTTAATCGATAACATTTCTATAGAAAATTTATCGTTAATCGATAACATTTCTATAGAAAATTTATCGTTAATCGATAACATTTCTATAGAAAATTTATCGTTGATCGCTAAAATTTCTATAGAAAATAAAATTTCTATAGAAAATAAAATTTCTATAGAAAATAAAATTTCTATAGAAAATGTATCGTTAGTCGATAAAATTTCTATAGAAAATTTATCGTTGATCGATAAAATTTCTATAGAAAATTTAACGTTGATCGCTAAAATTTCTATAGAAAATTTATCGTTGATCGTTAAAATTTCTATAGAAAATTTATCGTTGATCGCTAAAATTTCTACAGAAAATTTATCGTTGATCGCTAAAATTTCTATAGAAAATTTATCGTTCATCGCTAAAATTTCTATAGAAAATTTATCGTTAGTCGATAAAATTTCTATAGAAAATTTATCGTTAATCGCTAAAATTTCTACAGAAAATTTATCGTTGATCGCTAAAATTTCTATAGAAAATTTATCGTTGATCGCTAAAATTTCTATAGAAAATTTATCGTTAGTCGATAAAATTTCTATAGAAAATTTATCGTTAGTCGATAAAATTTCTATAGAAAATTTATCGTTAGTCGATAAAATTTCTATAGAAAATTTATCGTTGATCGCTAAAATTTCTACAGAAAATTTATCGTTGATCGCTAAAATTTCTATAGAAAATTTATCGTTTCTATAGACAATTTATCGTTTTATCGATATCCTATAGAAAATGTTTCACAAAAATTTATTTATATTTTTTTGGCAATAATTTCATCATGTCATCTCTTCTAACACGTGCCTCTTCGGCGCTTTGAAAAATTACTTAAACGTTTGCATGTGTGCCAGATGTGGAATATATTTTTTTCTTCTATTGCTTGTTCCCGCTTGTTGCCGTCAGTAGTCATAAATCTTTGAAATGGAGAAAACAGCAAAAAAAGAGACTCGAAGATTTCTAGTTAAAAATCATCTTAACAAATAAACATTGGAATAGAATCCAAATGTTTTGGCTCTTCTCCCTTTTCGCTGTTTACTTTCAATATATTCATGTATGTATGTATTTATGTATGTACGCTACTTGTCGTTTATTTTTTGGCAATTGCCGGTAAATTACCATTCAAGGTCGCCTGGTTATGTTATCAAACAAAAAGTTTTTAGCACGGACTTCTTTCTGGTCTTGTTGGGTCGAATTGTTTGAGAAATTCTAAAGGGAAGAAATTTTAGGAAGTGTGGTGGAACTTGAAGTGGGGTATTCGAAGTACGATCTGGGAGTATCAAAGATATGGTAGGTATATAAGTCCAAGAAAGGTCAAAGTATCTGACTTCTGGTATAGAATATCCCAAAGTTTTTATTCCCAACTCTAGAAGATCTCGTAGGTAGATCACTCTATGAGGAATTTAAATATCCTAAGCGAATCTTGATATCTCCTTATACTCTTCTAAGTAATGTCAGACAAAATTGAAGACTCTTAATTTATTCGCCTTAGCCATCTTTTTATGTTTAAAAACTTCTATAGCGAAAGTCCCACGAAAGTCTAATATCTTTCATCTGTGCCTTATTTATCCGAAAAAAAAAAGAGAAATCACTTGAAATGACTGTCAGTCATTCATTCATTCCGCTGCATCGCTGCAGAATACAGAATACTCCACTAAAAACACTTTTTTAGGTTTTTAATTTTTATTCTTGTTCCATATGTACAAACTGAAGAAAAAGGTGGAGGCGGAGAAGTGGATAGGAGGAACACGATCACCAGGCAGTATTGGCAATAACAACAGCATATCAAATCGATTGCAGAGATTCGTATGGTAAAAACTACAACAACAATGCCAACAGCGTTAAGAATATTCTGCAACACCACCACCATCGCCAGCAGCAGCAACAATGCCAAACAATTAATTCCACCCGTTTCCAATGCCATGACTTACGTAGCGAAACAAAGTCATGATCATCATCTGTTTCGGTGTGGTGCCCGACCCTGGTCTTTGTTTCACTTTTTTTAAGGAGTGCCCCTCATGCATAAGCAACCAGCCAACCATCCACAGCAAAGACATGTTTCAACTGGAATACAAAATATGGCACAAAACTCCTGACAGTAATGGTTTCCATCCCCTCCCACCCACCACTCCTCACTTCGCTTCTCAACTCCTTTAATGGCGAAGCGAAATGTGACAGTGCTAAATGTATGTTCTGCTAAAAAAAAGTTTATTTAATGCGGGATCAAGGTCTTTGTGTAAACAGAAATTTTTGTTGCTTTACTTGTGGAGCCAAAGGAGGGTTGGGTAAGGGGGGATCCCATGTGTGTCTGGCTGTGCGATATTCTCATTGGAAAGATTGGATAGCTCATTAATATTTGATGTTCTTAATTTCTTATTGTCTGTTAAATATTCTAGCAGATACTTTTTTATGATGTCATCTTAATGAGCTTCCATAATGATCATCATCATCATCGTTGTCAGCGTTATCAGCATCATTGAAGTTTACAATGATGGATTGAAAGATTTGCTTTCAATAGATTTTTTTGCAGTTTCAGAATGGTTTTCAATAAAAAAATCTGTTCATTATTTCAATTGGAATTGTGAATTTTTTGGAGATTAAAAGGTAATTAGCCTAAGCGCGGGTGGCTACAAATCTCTCTAAGCCATATTCAATTTCTTAGCAAATGCCAATTATCCAGCCTTTGTTCTTTCTTATCCTTTGATATGTCTTCTTTTGTGGTCTAAAAATAAATTCCTTTGTTTGTGAAGCCAAGTTTAGCCACATAAGGGTTAAATCCATCAATAACTTTTGCTTCTGTCCATGCAGAAGAAGTCATGGAAGTTTTTCCTTTTGTTGTTGTTATCTTTTAAACATTATTTATGTGTGGAATGCATTTTGCATATTAATCTCAGCGATTTCTTAGCAATGAACTTGAAATAATGGGATTTTTGTTGTTGGTTCTCCTATATCAAATCGAAAAGAAATAAAAAAAAACAAAAAATACTCATGTTGTGGGAGGAGAGGACAGGATAATGGAGGCATTGGAACTTTAAAGAAGTATATAAATATTTTTAACCCGATCTTTAAACAAAACGAAATTTTAATAAATTTCTTATAGAAAATGTTTCGATTTTATGGATCAACGATTTTCTATAGAAATTTTATCGATCAAAAATAAGTTTTCTAAAGAAATTTTATCGAACAACGATAAATTTTCTATAGAAATTTTATCGATTAACGATAAATTTTCTGTAGAAATTTCAACGCCGTAGAAATTTTAACGATACACTTTCTATTGAAATTTTATTGATAAATGATACATTTTCTATAGAAATTTTATCGAACACCGATAAATTTTCTATAGAAATTTTATCGAACAACGATGAATTTTCTATAGAAATTTTATCGAACAACGATAAATTTTCTATAGAAATTTTAACGAACAACGATAAATTTTCTATGGAAATTTTATCGAGCAACGATAAATTTTCTATGGAAATTTTATCGAACAACGATAAATTTTCTATAGAAATTTTATCGATCAACGATAAATTTTCTATGGAAATTTTATCGAACAACGATAAATTTTCTATAGAAATTTTATCGAGCAACGATAAATTTTCTATAGAAATAAAAAATTGTATCGATCTGCGATAAATTTTCTATAGAAATTTGATTGATCAACGATAAATTTTCTATAGAAATTTTATCGAACAACAATAAATTTTCTATAGAAATTTTAATCGAACAACGATAAATTTTCTATAGAAATTTTATCAAACAACGATAAATTTTCTATAGAAATTTTATCGATCAACGATAAATTTTCTATAGAAATAATAGATAAATTTTCTATAGAAATTTTATCGATCAACGATAAATTTTCTATAGAAATGTTATCGATCAACGATAAATTTTCTATAGAAATGTTATCGATCAACGATAAATTTTCTATAGAAATTTTATCGATCAACGATAAATTTTCTATAGAAATTTTATCGATCAACGATAAATTTTCTATAGAAATTTTATCGATCAACGATAAATTTTCTATAGAAATTTTATCGATCAACGATAAATTTTCTATAGAAATTTTATCGATCAACGATAAATTTTCTATAGAAATTTTATCGATCAACGATAAATTTTCTATAGAAATTTTATCGATCAACGATAAATTTTCTATAGAAATTTTATCGATCAACGATAAATTTTCTATAGAAATTTTATCGATCAGCGATAAATTTTCTATAGAAATTTTATCGATCAACGATAAATTTTCTATAGAAATTTTATCGATCAACGATAAATTTTCTATAGAAATTTTATCGATCAACGATAAATTTTCTATAGAAATTTTATCGATCAACGATTAATTTTCTATAGAAATTTTATCGATCAACGATTAATTTTCTATAGAAATTTTATCAATCAACGATAAATTTTCTATAGAAATTTTATTGATCAACGATAAGTTTTCTTTAGAAATTTTATCGATCAACGATAAATTTTCTATAGAAATTTCAGCGATCAACGATAAATTTTCTATAGAAATTTCAGCGATCAACGATAAATTTTCTATAGAAATTTTATCGATCAACGATAAATTTTCTATAGAAATTTTATCGATCAACGATAAATTTTCTATAGAAATTTTATCGATCAACGATAAATTTTCTATAGAAATTTTATCGATCAACGATAAATTTTCTATAGAAATTTTATCGATCAACGATAAATTTTCTATAGAAATTTTATCGATCAACGATAAATTTTCTCTAGAAATTTTATCGATCAACCATAAATTTTCTTTAGACCTTTTATCGAGCAACGATAAATTTTCTATAGAAATTTTATCGAGCAACGATAAATTTTCTATAGAAATTTTATCGATCAACGATAAATTTTCAATAGAAATTTTATCGATCAACGATAAATTTTCTACAGAAAATTTATCGATCAACGATAAATTTGCTGTTGAAATTTTATCGATCAACGACAAATTTTTATAGAATCGATTAGCGATAAATTTTCTATAGATATTGTATCGATCAGCGATAAATTTTTTATAGAATCGATTAGCGATAAGTTTCCTATAGAACTTTTATCGACCAACGATAAATTTTCCGTAGATATTTTATCGATCAACGATAAATTTTCTATAGAAATTTTATCGAACAACGATAACTTTTGCTATAGAAATTTTATCGAACAACGATAAATTTGGTATAGAAATTTTATCGAACAACGATAAATTTTCTATAGAAATTTTATCGATTTTCTATAGAAATTTTATCGATCAACGATAAATTTTCTATAGAAATTTTATCGATCAACGATAAATTTTCTATAGAAATTTTATCGATCAACGATAAATTTTCTATAGAAATTTTAACGATCAACGAGAAATTTTCTATAGAAAATTTTCTGTAGAAATTTTATCGATCAACGATAAATTTTCTATAGAAATTTTATCGATCAACGATAAATTTTCTATAGAAATTTTATCGATCAACGATAAATTTTCTGTAGAAATTTTATCGATCAACGATAAATTTTCTCTGAAAATTTTATCGATCAACCATAAATTTCCTTTAGACCTTTTATCGAGCAACGATAAATTTTCTATAGAAATTTTATCGAGCAACGATAAATTTTCTTTAGAAATTTGATCGATCCACGATAAATTTTCTATAGAAATTTTATCGATCAACGATAAATTTTCAATAGATATTTTATCGATCAACGATAAATTTTCTATAGAAATTTTATCGATCCGTGATACATTTTCTACAGAAAATTTATCGATCAACGATAAATTTTCTGTTGAAATTTTATCGATCAACGACAAATTTTTATAGAATCGATCAACGATAAATTTTCTATAGAAATTTTATCGATCAACGATAAATTTTATTGAACAACGATAAATTTTCTATAGAAATTTTATTGAACAACGATAAATTTTCTATAGAAATTTTATCGATCAGCGATAAATTTTCTATAGAAATTTTATCGATCAACGATACATTTTCTATAGAAATTTTATCGATCAACCATAAATTTTCTCTAGAAATTTTATCGATCAACGATAAATTTTCTATAGAAATGTTGTCTCTCAACGATAAATTTTCTATAGACATTTTATCGACGAACGATAAATGTTATAGATCAACGATAAATTTTCTATAGAAATGTTATCGATCACCGATAAATTTTTTATAGAAATTTTAGCGATCAGCGATAAATTTTTTTAGAAATTTTATTGATCAACGACAATTTTTTTATAGATGATCGATAAATTTTTTATTTTAACAATTAACGATAAAATTTCAGTAGAAAATTTTTGTGATTATCGTTAAAATTTCTTAAGAAAATTTTTGCGATTATCGTTAAAATTTCATAAAAAAATGTTTGCTATTATCATTAAAATTTCTATAGAACATTTTTGCGAGTATCGCTAAAATTTCTATAGAAAATTTTTGCGATTATCGATAAAATATTTTTTATAAATTTTTTCGATAAAATTTTTAAGGAAAATTTTTCGATTTCCGCTAAAAATATTATTTTAAACCCCAAGTTTTGTGGTCTTAGGTACTGTTAAAATATCTTCGTTTTCGCCTTTAATAAATTTTTTCTCTCTTTTTTTCAGTTGATATCTGAAACGCATCGCTGGAGTCTGCAGCACTTTTAACAGTAATCGAGCGATTAGCTGAGAGGAAATAAAATTTTTGTCTGAACCCCCATAACTTGGCATAGAGAAAGAAAAAACAATTTTTTAAACAAAATCCCTTTTTGGTAAAAAAATAAAAAAATAATAATTTTTTAAAAATTAAAAAAGAAAGAAGGAAGAAGAAATAATAATAAAAACCAACTAAGAAGAAAGGAATAATAAAAAAGCAAAACAAAACAGAAAACGGCAAACAAGAGAACAAGTTTTATTAAAAGATTAGAGGAGAAACAAACCCCCTTCAAGTTAGAGAACAAGAGCAACAGTAACCTGAGAAGAAGAAGACGAAGAAATTTAATACGAGAGAGAAGAAAGACAACACAAACACTGCAAAAAAGAGAGAGAAAACAATCAAAAAACATATTTTATTGAGCACAAAAACACCGAGAGAATTCAACGAACATCAACATTATGAATTTGACAAAATATCACTGATACTCTCCTCTTGAGGGAGAGTTCAAATCATCAAACTACAAAAAAGAGAGAAACAAAGTGAGAGTCATAGCATAAATTATCACAACAAATATCATCATTTAGCATCATATAGCTAAGACTTAAACCAAAAAAGAAAATAATAATTAAACACTCAACAAATCACCCACCCACCCACAAGAAAACAAAAACAACAAAATGGCTATAAATTTCTCTGCCTCATTTGCCGCCTGCATAGCTGCTGGCCTCAAAGTGCCACGTCAAATAATGTATTGCATTACCCAGGATACGGGCCAGCCTTATGTCTTGTATAAAGATTCCCAAGAAGCCGAACGGAATGCAGCAGCTATTGGCGGCACCCCAACACAGTGGGGCACAGAAATGTATCCCGGTATACAGCAGCAACATTTAAGCGCACAACAACAAAATGCCATAACAGCAAATGGTCAAGCGGCTGCCTCAAATGGTCCAACATCACATTCGCCAAACGGTGGCGGTGATCCACATGGTAGAGAAAATGGTGGTGATGGTGGTGGGGGAACAGGTGGTGGTGGAGTCCGACAACAAGGTTCACCATCGACCAGTCCCTACCCGCCCCAACAGCAGCAGCAACAACAGCAGAGAACGAATGGCACCAATGACGATGATGTGAATATGAATCAGGTGAGTAACATCAGGAGGGTTGGGTTTACGTTATCTTTATCTGGATCTTAACCAGCCAGGCTGAACACAAGTTTTCCTATGGAAAACCATATCCAGCCAGGCTGAATTCAAGTTTTCCTATGGAAAACCATATTCAGCCAGGCTGAATACAAGTTTTCCTATGGAAAACCATATTTAGCCAGGCTGAATACACGTTTTCCTATGGAGAACCATATTCAGCCAGGCTGAATACAAGTTTTCCTATGGAAAACCATATTCAGCCAGGCTGAATACAAATTTTCCTATGGAAAAGCATATTCAGCCAGGCTGAATACAAGTTTTCCTATGGAAAAGTATATTCAGCCAGGCTGAATACAAGTTTTCCTATGGAAAAGCATATTCAGCCAGGCTGAATACAAGTTTTCCTATGGAAAAGCATATTCAGCCAGGCTGAATACAAGTTTTTCTATGGAAAAGCATATTCAGCCTGCCTGAATATGAATATGGTTTTCCATAGGAAAACTTGTATTCAGCCAGGCTGACTACAAGTTTTCCTATGGAAAAGCATATTCAGCCAGGCTGAATACAAGTTTTCCTATGGAAAAGCATATTCAGCCAGGCTGAATACAAGTTTTCCTATGGAAAAGCATATTCAGCCAGGCTGAATACAAGTTTTCCTATGGAAAAGCATATTCAGCCAGGCTGAATACAAGTTTTCCTATGGAAAAGCATATTCAGCCAGGCTGAATACAAGTTTTCCTATGGAAAAGCATATTCAGCCAGGCTGAATACAAGTTTTCCTATGGAAAAGCATATTCAGCCAGGCTGAATACAAGTTTTCCTATGGAAAAGCATATTCAGCCAGGCTGAATACAAGTTTTCCTATGGAAAAGCATATTCAGCCAGGCTGAATACAAGTTTTCCTATGGAAAAGCATATTCAGCCAGGCTGAATACAAGTTTTCCTATGGAAAAGCATATTCAGCCAGGCTGAATACAAGTTTTCCTATGGAAAAGCATATTCAGCCAGGCTGAATACAAGTTTTCCTATGGAAAAGCATATTCAGCCAGGCTGAATAAAAGTTTTCCTATGGAAAACCATATTCAGCCAGGCTGAATAAAAGTTTTCCTATGGAAAACCATATTCAGCCAGGCTGAATAAAAGTTTTCCTATGGAAAACCATATTCAGCCAGGCTGAATAAAAGTTTTCCTATGGAAAACCATATTCAGCCAGGCTGAATAAAAGTTTTCCTATGGAAAACCATATTCAGCCAGGCTGAATAAAAGTTTTCCTATGGAAAACCATATTCAGCCAAGCTGAATAAAAGTGTTCCTATGGAAATTAGGTTTTCCATAGGAAAACTTGTATTCAGCTTTGCTGAATATGTGTTTCCATAGGAAAACTTGTATTCAGCCTGGCTAAATATGGGTTTCCATTGGAAAACTTGTATTCAGTCTGGCTGAATATGGTTTTCCATAGGAAAACTTGTATTCAGCCTGGCTAAATATGGGTTTCCATAGGAAAACTTGTATTCAGCCTGGCTGAATATGGTTTTCCATAGGAAAACTTCTATTCAGCCTGGCTAAACATGGTTTTCCATAGGAAAACTTGTATTCAGCCTGGCTAAACACGGTTTTCCATAGGAAAACTTGTATTCAGCCTGGCTGAACATGGTTTTCCATAGGAAAACTTGTATTCAGCCTGGCTGAACATGGTTTTCCATAGGAATATTTTTATTCAGCCTGGCTGAATATGGTTTTCCATAGGAAAACTTTTATTCAACATGGCTGAATATGGTTTTCCATAGGAAAACTTTTATTCAGCTTGGCTGAATATGGTTTTCCATAGGAAAACTTTTATTCAGCCTGGCTGAATACGGTTTTCCCATAGGAAAACTTTTATGCAGCTTGGCGGAATATGGTTTTCCATAGGAAAAGTTTTATGCAGCTTGGCTGAATATGGTTTTCCATAGGAAAACTTTTATTCAGCCTGGCTGAATACGGTTTTCCATAGGAAAACTTTTATGCAGCTTGGCTGAATATGGTTTTCCATAGGAAAACTTTTATTCAGCCTGGCTGAATAAAAGTTTTATTACCGAAAACCATATTCAGCCAGGCTAAATACAAATTTTAGTACTGAAAACCATATTCAGCCAGGCTGAATAAAAGTTTTATTTCCATAGGAATAAAATTTTTCCTATGGAGAACACTATTCTGAATAAAAGCATCTAATCTCTCTCCCTCTTTTGCAGGTCAATGGTTTACAAAATCAACAACAACCAAATTCCAATCCACAAACAAATCCAAACCAAAGCTCCAATGATCCCCAGCAGCAACAGCATCAGCAGCAACAACAAAATGCCAATGCCGCCTCATCCTCGGACAATAACCCTGCGGGGAATAATCCACACAATGTGCAGCAGAATGGCCAACCCAATGATCATGCCAACAATGGATTTCCCGGCTCCCAGAATGGTGAGCTGTCCAGCTATTATGCACCACGACATCCCGGGGCGCAAGGAGGTCTTATGGCACCACCCGGTTTCCCACCTTTACATTATCTTAATAAACCTGTACTGCCGGGTTTAAATGGAGCCATGGATCAGGGGTCTGGGAATGGACCCACAAATGGCCTGGAAGCTTATGCCCTACCCGAACTACTGCCAGGGCAAAATGGCACCGGAAATGGTCAGAATCAACAAAATGGCGGCACTGGGCACAATGGCAATGCAGCAACAAATGGCACAGGGAGCGGAGGTGGTGGTGGCGGTGGTAGTGGGCGACAAAATTCTTCGCACAAACCACCCAAACCTCACAGCGATTTGCGACTCTTCAAATGTCTTACCTGCGGAAAAGATTTCAAACAGAAAAGTACCCTGCTGCAACATGATCGCATACACACCGATGCCCGCCCATATCCCTGTTCCGAGTGTGGCAAACGCTTTCGGCAACAATCTCATCTCACGCAACATCTGCGCATACATGCCAATGAGAAACCATTCACCTGCGGCTACTGCAATCGAGGCTTTCGCCAGCGGGCAATACTCAATCAACATGTTCGCATCCATTCGGGTGAGAAGCCCTTTGCGTGTCCCGAGTGCGGCAAGCACTTTCGCCAGAAGGCCATCCTTAATCAACATGTGCGAACCCACCAAGGCGAGCGACAGTTCTTGAATAAATTCCAAAATATAAAACCAAAACAAAAAAGAAAACAAAAAAAGAAATTAGATCAGATTGAAATCACCTTTAGTTGAATTGATGAACTGAGAGTTACAGTTTAGGGCAACATTTTCGGCCTAACAAATCAAAATTTTTTCTTCTACTTCTTCAGCTTTGCAAAATCTGGAAACAAAATCAAAAACCTATTCTCTGTGTGTGAAGCACTTTGTTATCAAGGAATTGGCTGATTTTCCAGCAATAATGGCTTTAAGGAGCAGCTTAAGAGAGAGAGAAAGAGAAAAAAGCAACTGCAACCACCAAAAGCTCGTTCGCCTTGCAAATCACTTTTTGGCTTTTAAACAAAACCTCAAATTTTCCAAATTTCTTAAAAACCCCAATTGGCTTGCTCTACTCCCACTTACTCCCTCTTAAGGTCATTATTTTGGAAAGTCTCTCTTAGTTAAGCAAAAAACAAAACCATCTGGCAAAACCTTTCAAAATTCTTGTATTAACTGTAAGTCTCTCAATACCTTATCTCTCTCACTTTTTTATCCAAAAAAATCTTAATCACAAAATTACTGGAGAGTGCTGAAGCACTTGACGGCTCCACACCAAACCCCCCTTTTTAGAGTAGCTTAGTTACCATTCTAGATGTTTCCCAGCTCAAGAGAGAACACATTATCATTGAAATTTCTCTCTCTCTCTCTCTCCACAGATGTTTCACCACATCTCATATTCAAGAATGGACCCCACCCCACACTGTGGCCCCAGGATGTGCCCTATCCCGGAGATGAGACTGATACCAAGAATGGCATTGCCAATGATGGTTACAATGATGATGATTCACAGAATGGTCAAGATGGAGGTATACATTATCCCGCCTACTTTAAGGATGGTAAAGGTATTTATCCCAAATCAAAATAACCCTTTAACAATTGTCTCAACACTCTACCGTCTTTTCTTTGCAGGACAAAAAATCCTACCCGATGTCCTGTCCCACATTGGCATCCGTCCGGCAAATATGCCTCTGTATGTACGCTGTCCGATTTGTGATAAGGAATTCAAACAGAAAACCACTCTGCTGCAACACGGTTGCATACATATCGAATCACGTCCTTATCCCTGTCCCGAATGTGGTAAACGTTTCCGCCAACAATCCCATTTGACCCAGCATTTGCGTATACACACGAATGAGAAACCCTTCGGGTGTTTATATTGTCCGCGTTTCTTCCGTCAAAGGACCATTTTGAATCAGGTAAGTGAATTTTGAATAATTTTAAGGAAATCTCTTTAAAATTTCTTTTTTTTGCAGCACGTTCGCATCCATACCGGCGAGAAACCCTATAAATGTGGCCAATGCGGTAAAGATTTCCGTCAGAAGGCGATATTGGATCAGCACACAAGAACGCACCAGGTAGTGGTATATTAAGGAAGTATTTATGGGGACGATTATAATGCATGGACGAGATATCAGGTCCAGAAGGAACAATTGGAATATTCTTCCTTGCAAATGGGGGCTTAGAAGCAACCCACCGAAGCGTAGATGTGTTCCGAGGTCATCTACTGTAGGGAACATGGACTCTGAAGCCATATACTGTAGGGTACATGTATTCTGAAGCCATATGCTGTAGTGCAGATGGGCTCCGAGGTCATCTACAGCAGGGTAGATGGACTCAGAAGCCATCTACTGTAGGGCAGGTGGGTTCAGAAGCATCCTACTGCAGGCTAGATGTACCCAAAAGGCACCTAATGTAGGACAGATGGGTTCCGAGGTCATCTACTGTAGCCTAGATGGGTTCCGAGGTCATCTGCTAAAAGGTAAATGGGTTCAGAGGTTATCTACAGTAGGGCATCTACTGTAGGGTAGATTGACTCAAAATACATCTACTGTAGGGTAGATGAGTTCCGAGGTCATATACTGTAGGGTGAATGGGTTCCGAGGTCATATACTGTAGGATAGATGGATTGCGAGGTCATCTACTGTAGGGTAGATGGACTCTAAGGACATCTACTATAGGGTATGTTGACCAGAGTCCATCTACTAAGGGATAGATTGGATCCGAGGATACCTATTATATGGTAGATGGGTTCCGAGGTCATCTACTGAAGGGTACATGGACTCTGAAGTCATCTACTGTAGGGTATATGGATTCCGAAGTCATCTACTGTAGGATAGATGGGTTCCGAGGTCACCTAGTGTAGGGTAGATGGATTCAGAAGGCATCTTCTGATTTTTTGTTCGGAGCCCATCTACTCTAGGGTAGATGGACTCAAAATCCACCTACTGTAGGACAGATGGGTTCCGACGTCATCTACTGCATTGTAGTTGGACTCAGAGGTCATCTACTGTAGGATAGAGGGGCTACGAGGTCATCTACTGTAGTGTTTATGGACTTAGAGGTCATCTACTGCAGGGTAGATGGGTTCCGAAGCCATTTACTGCAGTGTAGATGGCCCCGAGGCCACCCCCTGTAGGAAAAATGGCTTCAGAGGTAATCTACTACCAAGTAAAAGGATACAGAGGCCATCTACTGTAATGTAAATAAGTTCTGAGGTCATCTACTGTAGTGTTGATGGCCTCGGAGTCCATTCACTTACCAGTAAATCATCTTTCAACCCATCTACTCTTCCAATTACGGCTTCTGACTTCCTCTCATGGAAGTTAGATGGGCTCAGAAGCTCCGACGTCATCTACTGCAGGATTTAGGGGTTACGAGGTCATCTACTGTAGTGTATATGGACTTAGAGGTCATCTACTGCAGGGTAGATGGGTTCCGAAGCCACCCCCTGTAGGAAAGATGAGTTCAGAGGTCAACTACTACCAAGTAAAACGATCATCTACTGTATTGTTGATGGCCGCGGAGTCCATACACTTACCAGTAAATCGTCTTTCAACCCATCTACTCTTCCAATGACGGCTTCTGACTTCCCCCCATGGAAGTTAGATGGGCTCAGAAGCTATTTACAGTAGTTTAGAAGGGCTCAGAGGCCATCTACTCTAGGGTATGTTGACCCAGAGTTCATCAACTGAAGGATATATTGGTTCCGGGGATACCTACTATAGGGTAGATGGGTTCCGAGGTCATCTACTGAAGTATACATGGACTCAGAAGCCATCTACTGTAGGGTAGATGGGTTCCGAGGTCATCTACTGCAGTGTAGATGGGTTCAGAGGTCATCCACTACCAAGTAAATGGAAACAGAGGCCATCTACTGTAGTGTATGTGGGCTCAGAGGTCACCTCTGTGGGATAAATGGGTTCCGAGGTCATTTACTGCAGTGTAGATGGGCTCAGAGGCCATCTACTGTATGGTAGATAGACTCAAAAGTTATCTACTGTAGGTTAGATGGACTTGGAAGCCATCTACAGTAGTGCAGATAGGCTCAGAGCCCATCCTCGGAGGTCATCTACTGGTGAGTAGATGGGCTCAGAGATCATCTACTTGTGAGTAGATGGGCTCATAGGTCATACCTGGTGAGGAGATGGGCTCAGAGGTCATCTACTGATGAGCAGATGGGCTCAGAGGTCATCTACTGGTGAGTAGATGGGCTCAGAGGTCATCTACTGGTGAGTAGATGGGCTTAGAGATCATCTACTTGGGAGTAGATGGGCTCAGAGGTCATCTACTGGTGAGTAGATGGGCTCAGAGGTCATCTACTGGTGAGTAGATGTGCTCAGAGGTCATCTGCTGGTGAGTAGATGGGCTTAGAGGTCATCTGCTGGTGAGTAGATGGGCTTAGAGGTCATCTACTGGTGAGTAAATGGGCTAAGAGTCCACCTACTGGGCTCAGAGGTCATCTACTGGTGAGTAGATGGGCTTAGAGATCATATACTGGTGAGTAGATGTGCTCAGAGGTCATCTGCTGGTGAGTAGATGGGCTTAGAGGTCATCTACTGGTGAGTAAATGGGCTAAGAGTCCACCTACTGGGCTCAGAGGTCATCTACTGGTGAGTAGATAGGCTTAGAGATCATCTACTTGGGAGTAGATGGGCTCAGAGGTCATCTACTGGTGAGTAGATGGGCTCAGAGGTCATCTACTGGTGAGTAGATGTGCTCAGAGGTCATCTGCTGGTGAGTAGATGGGCTTAGAGGTCATCTACTGGTGAGTAAATGGGCTAAGAGTCCACCTACTGGGCTCAGAGGTCATCTACTGGTGAGTAGATGGGCTTAGAGATCATATACTTGTGAGTAGATGGGCTCAGAGGTCATCTACTGGTGAGTAGATGGGCTTAGAGATCATCTACTTGTGAGTAGATGGGCTCAGAGGTCATCTACTGGTGAGCAGATGGGCTCAGAGGTCATCTACTGGTGAGTAGATGTGCTCAGAGTTCATCTACAGGTGAGTAAGTGGGCTCAGAGGTCATCTACTAGTGAGTAGTTGGGCTCAGAGGTCTTCTACTACTGAGTAGATGGGCTCAGAGGTCATCTACTGGTGAGTAGATGGGCTCAGAGGTCATCTACTGGTGAGTAGATGGGCTCAGAGGTCATCTACTGGTGAGTAGATGGGCTTAGAGATCATCTACTTGTGAGTAAATGGGCTAAGAGGTCATCTACTGGTGAGTAGATGGGCTCAGAGGTCATCTACTGGTGAGTAGATGGGCTTAGAGGTCATCTACTGTTGAGTAAATGGGCTAAGAGTCCACCTACTGGGCTCAGAGATCATCTACTGTGGAGTAGATGGGCTCAGAGACCATCTACTGTAGATTAGATGGACTCAGAGGCCATCCATTGTAGTTTAGATGAACTCAAAGGCCACCTACTATTGAGTAGATGGGATCAGAGGCCAACTACTGTAAAGAAGATGGGTTCAGAGATCACCTGCTGTAGAGTAGATGGGTTCTACCGCCATATATTGTGGAGTAGGTGGGCTCATCTACTGTAGAGTTGATGGGCGTGGAGGCCATCTGCTGTAGGAAGGATGGGCTTAGAGGCCACCTAATATAAAGTAGATGGGCTCAGATGCCATCTAATGTAGAGTAGATGGGTTTAAAGGCCACCTACTGTAGAGTAGATGCGCTCAGAGGCCATCTGCTGCAGAGTATGTGGGCTCAGTCCATCTTCTTTAGTTTTGTTAATTGATCTACTGTAATAAAGATGTTCTCAGAGGTCATCTACTTTAGTGTAGAGAGCATCTGGACCCATTTATCCTCCACCCTACAGCAAATAGCCTCTGAACCCAACTACAAAAGCTATAAGATGGACTTTGCGTCATATTTGTTACTGCAACTACAGAAGCTATAAGATGGCATTTGCCTCATATTTGTTACTGCAGCTGGCAGTTGAGCCCATCTTGACTTCACTAGAGTACCTCAACATCTTCAGAACATCTTCTTTCGTGCAGAGAGAGGATTTAATCCAATAATAGATAATTTTTTTCCAAAATTTTATCATAATTTTCTCTCTCTTTCTCTTTTTCTTAAACCCCAACTGAAGGGTGATCGTCCATTCTGCTGTCCCATGCCGAATTGTCGACGACGTTTTGCCACCGAAAACGAGGTAACCAAACACATCGACAACCACATGAATCCAACTACCAAGCGTAGCCGTCAGGCCAACAATACCGCCAATAGCAATAACAATAATAACAACAACAATTCACATGCTGCAGCAGCAGCATCAGCCGCTGCCGCCGCGGCAGCCAATCATTTAATCAACGAGACCAAAAATGCTGCAGCTCAACAATTTCTCAACAACAACAATCCAGCGGGTGACAATAAGAATAATATACTGTCGCGTGGTATGGGTGTTGGAGGTGTAGGTGGTCCGAATCCAGGATCACAAGTGAAAAATGAATTATATTTTCCCCAATGTTATGGACCACCATTCCAGCATCCGTTTCAGCAGCCCACGGCAGCACACAATAATGGACAACCAGCAGTATCGGTAAGTGTGGCAAATTCAGTGGCACCCGGAGGAGTGGTGGGGCAACAAAATGCACCGACATCAGTGGTAGTGGCCCAGTGACATCCCACCACAACATCGGGTGGAGCGGCGGCAGGAGGACAACAACAGCAAACTGCAGCAGTTTCGGGAGGTAATGGGCCAGCTGGGGTAAATTCGGCGCCAACGAATGCCCATAGTTCACATCAGCAGCAGCAACAACAACAACAAGTGGCTCAACATGCCAATGCAACGGCGGCAGCAGCTGCCGCAGCAGCAGCGGCCCACAGTCAGACACCACAAACGGTAACACTGTCCATAACCTTACCACCTGTGGGTGCATTACCTGCCTCCGCGGCGGCAGCCGCAGCAGCAGCAGCTGCTGCCTCGGCCCATCATCATCAGCAGCAACAGGCTGGACATGTGGTAAACAACTCCCACGCCCATAGCCAGCCACCAGCAGCGCCACCACCAACTTCGGGTCCACCACCAACACTGTCACATGCAATTCCCATACATCCTCATATACACTCAATATTCGGATCTCTATGATAATATCAGCAATAACAATAACCACAACTGCAACAGCAACAGCAGCAACATCATCAACTATAACAACAACTACACCCACAAAAACTTAAGTATACAAAACACACAGCAATTAATTACGAAAATTATAAGAATTTTTATTAATTGAAAAAGAAAAAAAGGAAACAAGAGTCCTTTTTAAAAGTATGGCTAAGCAAAGAAAGAGTTAGGATTACCCACACTATACTATAACGACCGGCAGTGTATGTTAAGCCGTTCATAGATTTAGTTTCATACTCTCTCTCTCTTTCTGTCTCACACACACATGCAAAAACAATCACTGAATTCATCATTCGCTCATTTTATTCACAATCACACTCAAACACATACACCTAACATTTATATATCTATCGATTAACAAGCTTAGGTTTATAGTTTTTAAATCCCACCATAAATTATGGTCAATTAAACCTAGGCTTTGTTTTTGTACTAAGTTTTTTTTACATATATCACATGTAATATTAATGATATCCAAACAGACACACACACATACACTTAAAAGAGTTTTTCTTTTTGGTGTAGAAGAAAAAGTGTTTCAAACAAAAGAGCAACTAGTCTTTTAGAAAAGGACTCTAAACTTGGTATTTTTTTTTTAATTTAAACGGAAGACAAAATGATGACAGAACAAAAACAAAAAGAACACACACACATTTACTTTCACACAAAACTATTGGAATATCCTATCCATACACGTATTTACAATGAATGAATTAACTAACGAAGAAATTATTTTTTTTTTATTTTTGAATATTTTTTTCAAATATGTATGGAATTTCTTTATTATTTTTTCATGTGTAAAGTTTGATTGAAAGAGGAAATAATTTTTGAATCTGAAAAAATATAAATTTTTTGGCAGTGTAACATAACTTCATTTTAAAAGACTTCTTGAAAAAAAAAACTGTGCATACTAGAAACGTCCCAATTCTTGGTTAGATGTGCTCAGAGGCCATCTCTGTAATGTAGATAGACTCAGAGGTCATATATAATAGTATATGTGGTCTCCGAGTCCATCAATACTACAGAGTAAATATGGTCAGAGGTCATCAACTATAGGGTGGACAGCCTAAGAAGCCATATACTGTGGGCTCAAAGTAATCTACCTTGGGGTAGATGGACTCGGAAGCCATATACTGCACGGTAGATGGAATCAGTGGCCCTTTACTATCCTAAACATGGGCTCAGTGACCATCTACTGTAGTTTTCAAGAAATTTTTAAATTTTTTCATGCACTTTTTGAATTTTTTTGCTTTCCAAATGTCATACTTGTTCAATTCGACTTCATCTATACCTAATTCGAACTATAATCTCGTCACCTATGCAAAGGTTGGCCTACAAGTAAACATCTGTACAGAAAACGACCTATAAGGTATATACAGAAGTCGACCTGCAAGGTACCCATCTTTACAGAAGTAAACCTATTACCATATATACGTAAGCCGGACTATAAGGTCGCCATTTACAAAGATGTTTTGACTTTAAAAGTTGTCATCTATAAACTAATTGACCTAAAAGGTCTTCATCTTAACCGAAGTCGATCTATAAGGTTATCATCTGTACAGATGTCGACTATAAGGTGGTCATCTATACAGATGTCGACTATGAGGTCGCCATCTAGACAGAAGTCAACCTATAAGGTCATCATCTACGCAGAAGTCAACCTATAATGTCGTCTATACAGAAGTCGACCTATAAGGTCGTCATCTATACAGACGTCGACCCATGAGATCTTCATCTCTACAGCAGTAGACCTATAAGGCCATAACCTATACAGAAGTCGACCTATAAGGTCTTCATCTACACAGAAGTCAACCTCTAAAGTCGTCTATACAGAAGCCGATTTATAGGGTCGTCATCTATACAGAAATCGACCCACAAGACTGTCATCTCTACAGCATGAGACCTATGTATAGATAATCTATACAGAAGTCGACCTATAAGGTCATCATCTACGCAAAAGTCAACCTATAATGTCGTCTATACTGAAGTCGACCTATAAGGTCGTCATCTATACAGACGTCGACCTATTAGGTCGTAATCTATAAAAAAAAATTATATAGAAATTTTATCGATAATCGAAAATTTTTCTATAGAAATTTTATCGATAATCGAAAAATTTTCTATAGAAATTTTATCGATAATCGAAAAATTTTCTATAGAAATTTTATCGATAATCGAAAAATTTTCTATAGAAATTTTATCGATAATCGAAAAATTTTCTATAGAAATTTTATCGATAATCGAAAAATTTTCTATAGAAATTTTATCGATAATCAAAAAATTTTCTATAGAAATTTTTATTGATAATCGAAAAAATTTCCTATAGAAATTTTATCGATAATCGAAAAAATTTCCTATAGAAATTTTATCGATAATCGAAAAAATTTCCTATAGAAATTTTATCGATAATCGAAAAAATTTCCTATAGAAATTTTATCGATAATCGAAAAAATTTCCTATAGAAATTTTATCGATAATCGAAAAAATTTCCTATAGAAATTTTATCGATAATCGAAAAAATTTCCTATAGAAATTTTATCGATAATCGAAAAAATTTCCTATAGAAATTTTATCGATAATCGAAAAATTTTCTATAGAAATTTTATCGATAATCGAAAAATTTTCTATAGTCGAAATTTTATCGATAATCGAAAAATTTTCTATAGAAATTTTATCGATAATCGAAAAATTTTCTATAGAAATTTAATCGATAATCGAAAAATTTTCTATAGAAATTATAATCGAAAAATTTTCTATAGAAATTTTATCGATAATCGCAAAAATTTTCTATAGAAATTTTATAGATAATCGAAAAATTTTCTATAGAAATTTTATCGATAATCGAAAAATTTTCTATAGAAATTTTATCGATAATCGAAAAATTTTCTATAGAAATTTTATCGATAATCGAAAAATTTTCTATAGAAATTTTATCGATAATCGAAAAATTTTCTATAGAAATTTTATCGATAATCGAAAAATTTTCTATAGAAATTTTATCGATAATCGAAAAATTTTCTATAGAAATTTTATCGATAATCGAAAAATTTTCTATAGAAATTTTATCGATAATCGAAAAATTTTCTATAGAAATTTTTAAAGATAATCGAAAAATTTTCTATAGAAATTTTTAAAGATAATCGAAAAATTTTCTATAGAAATTTTTAAAGATAATCGAAAAATTTTCTATAGAAATTTTATTGATAATCGAAAAATTTTCTATACAAATTTGATCGATAATCGAAAAATTTTCTATAGAAATTTTATCGATAATCGAAAATTTTTCTATAGAAATTTTATCGATAATCGAAAAATTTTCTATAGAAATTTTTACGATAATCGAAAAATTTTCGATATAAATTTTATTGATAATCGAAAAATTTTCCATAGAAATTTTATCGATAATCGAAAAATTTTCTATAGAAATTTTATAGATAATCGAAAAATTTTCTATAGAAATTTTATCGATAATCGAAAAATTTTCTATAGAAATTTTGTCGATAATCGAATATTTTCTGTAGAAATTTTATCGATAATCGAACAATTTTCTATAGAAAATTTAACGATAATCGAAATTTTGTAATATATTTTTTGTAATTATTATTAATTAATATTAATTATAAATTAATATTAATTAATTTTCATAAATAATTAATAATTATAAATTATTATTTAATAATTATTATTAATTAAAAATTTTTTCGATTTATGATAATTGAAAAATTTTCTATAGAAATTTTCACAATAATCGAAAAATTTTCTATATAAATATTCATCATAATCGCAAAAATGTTGTATATAAATTTTCACAATAATCGAAAAATTTCTATAAAAATTTTATCGAAAATCGAACAAAATTGTTTAAAAATGTTATCGATAATCGAAAAAATTTCTATAAACATTTTATCGATAATTAATAAAATTATTAATATTAATTAAAAATGTTCTAAATTGATTCCATTCAGCCAAATAAGTCGAATACAAATATCAATCTGATAATGATTTCTTCTCCACCTAGCCGTGCAATCACAATGAAGTTTTTCGTAAAACTTACACTGCCAAAAAATTCAGATTGAGAATTATTTCTTCCTAAAGATCACAAATTTACACTTGTTTGAAAACCGAAAAAAAATTATCTTCAATTTCCTGTATTTGTTTTTAAAAGAAAAACTTTTCTC